>NC_088866.1:19318100-19353475 GCF_032884065.1 Artemia franciscana
GGGGTATTCGTTGTTGGGTATTTCTTGATGATATGGCCCTTCTGACTGACGAATTCCAGGCCCACCAAATGGTTACATCTTCGTGTAGAACGACTCTGGATAAAAACCCAAGCTGACGGGGGTTAAAGTATACTCTCAATGCCTTATAGCACTTGGGACTTATCTGACCCCGTCTGGCGAAGGTTATAGCTTCACATTTTAGTGTTTCTAAGTCATGGATTTCCTTGATTGTATCGATCAGCCCGGGGGCTAGTCTATATTCATCCACTTTTTCGTCGTGAAGCCTATCCAGGTCGTACCCCTCGGCTCTAACCTGGGCGTCGAATATAACCCCATCCTTGTCTTTTATTGCAAGGATATCAGGTCTCCAACGTCCCAGGGTCGGCAGGAGGCTTATCCACCCAATTTTGGGATAGGGGAAAAGACCCAAGGCCCTTAGCGGCCGCTCCATCGAGAGATTTATATAACTGGTTGGAGTGATGCTTATCATAATGGGTTTTAGACATGGCGTAGGTCTCGCCGACATTCAGTAGTTTGCGTAGGTAATTTCGGTGGTGGTCCATTTCATTTGTCCTACATACAGCTAAGAAGGGGTGGAGAGGCAGAACAGGCGTTGATGGGGGGTTAAGGGGGCCTTCTGAATCTTAGCAAGTAGGAGATTAAGGTCATTAAGAGTTGCCGGGTTTTTCAACCCATAGGGAGCCACATCGATGCTTAGGTACGAAACATCCTGGTCGGCTCTGAGAGTTTTCACCGGGGTATTATCTACTAATACAAAAGGCGCTGTTATGAATTTAGTCTTTTTGGACTTATTGGACTTTTTGCGTCAATACCGACTGATATGCTTTTCGAACTGTTAATATCAAGTCCCCGTTTCTTCAGCACTTTAACGATGATATCAACTGATTTTTGTAATCCAGCCATGGTGGAAGACGCGATGACCAAGTCATCCGCATAGGCAATAGCCGGGATCAAGGTGTCATTAATAGTAAAGCCTACCCCGTGGGGAATAGCTCTCAGAGCCACCGGCTTGTAGGATGCTTTAGCTTTTTTGAGAATACTGTTGATGATTATTGTGTTTACAAGTGAACCATCAACTTGTGAGAATGCAGTTTGGGCAGGGGAGATATCGACAACTTTGGAAAGACGGGTAGCAATGACTCTATGTAGCCATCTTTGTAGCATCGAGGATATAGATATAGGTCTAAAGTCGGCGGGGTCTGTTGCTCCATCAGACTTGGGGAGGAAGACAGTACGCGATTTCAGGAAAGGCTTGGGGGTAATTCTGAAGAAGTAAATAGCTATGAATAGCACTGCAAGAACCTCGTACCCGAAACGGGTGCAGTTGACAATTCGCAAGCCGTCCGGTCCCAAAGATGGGTCTCCGGATGGCCGGAGTTTAGCAATTTCGGGTGCTTCTATTGGGCGCCACAATGTAGAAACATCATGCTGGTTCCCGATTGGAGGGAAAGGTTCTGTATCTAGGGGTGAGGGTCTTTCGAAGATACCGGTCCAAAACTGTTTAAACGCTAGGATGTCAACCGGGCCTGGTTTTTTGGACATGTCAAGAACAGCGTCGACTGCGATGGAAGGGTTCTTCCTCCATAGTCGTTGGATTCGGGCATATTGTTGGCACCTATAGGCATGCTTGGCCTTCCGACTATGGAACCCGTCAAGCCTCATTGGGCCCTCGGACCGACTGGCCCCTTTAGGCTTGGTGGGTTTATAGAAGTAATCTTCGAGAATTTCATTTGTTACTGTGGTACCCTCGCTGGGTCTATCAGCCAGACAAAGGTTAACTAGATTATGCAGTTTTGCGTCTAGTGCCGCATTCTTTGTTAGGGATCTTGAATTGGCTGATCTGAAAAAATCGTTAAACAAGTCAACTGAGGAATTGACAGGGATAAGGGGTACAGGATCGGACGACGCTGGTGATCTATGCTGTTGTGGGTGATGGGGGATGAACTCCAGGGCATCAGGATTAAATAGGAGGTTGGGATCTTCACCCTTATTCTTCTCGGGGGTTTCAACTATAGTGGGGAGTTCGACGGTTTGACTCTCAGTACTTGGAATGGTACTATACTGCCGGGAGAGGCTTCTAGTTGTTCTCCTATTTTCGTGGATGGGCTACTTGAACTTTATCCTCTCTTCCTTCAACAGGGGGTTTGCAATATAGTCTCAAGCAAAAATACCCCTCCAGTGTCATGTCTTAGGCCCACAATTTGGCCTTTAACAGCAAAAATGGCTGCACTACTTGGCAAGGAGACAAGGGTAGTATCTAAAAAAAAAAAAATAGATGAGGTATTTCACAAACTTTTTGAGTATAAATTTGGCAGCATTATAAAAAAGAATAGCTGCAAGAAGGTCCCAAACTTGGACAGCGACTTGAACCTTTCAGGAAAGGAGGGCTGAAAACGTGTGAAGCTATTTTTTACACCCTTTTTTAGTGTAGTTGTGAATATTATCCTGGTAGATTCCAGCTTTGTTTTTCAACAAGATCCTTAATTCTTTGACAACAAACAGGTAAGAAACCATTTTCCACTCTTTTTGACATCAGTGTTATAATAATCCAACTAAAGGAGTATCCGTGTTGCCATATTAGTGTTCAATGGTAACATAAAGGGTAAAATGGAAATTTTTTTGTTCAGTTTTTCTGGCATTTTCAAAGAAAGCAAAGCAATAAAAAAAATTTCTACATTAGTAGAATAAGAAAAATGAGAAATAAATTCAGACAATTTTACAAAACTAGAAGCAGAATAAGGAAAAATTATAATTATTGTCATCAAAACTTAACAGTTTTCAGAGAAACATGACACTTTGCAGTAATTTCTCCTTCAGAGAGTGTAAAAAGCATTAAATGTGTATATTTTTCTATTTGTCTTTAGTTCTTCCATTTTCAGTAAGACTCCAAAATGTATATAATTTTAATTAATTTCATTTTTCATGTAATTCAAATTCTCTAATGCCCTTAAGTTCTATTATATTTGGACAATGTCTGCTGGAGTTGTAGGCAAAATGGAGGGCTGAAGATACCTGGACTCAAAGGTGAACAAGGAACCTAAGCTTAGTAGGCCACCCACCTAGAGTCTCAGAGTGGCAACTGAGTTTTAGAATTGACATGTGACTAACAAGTCCCCTTGACTTGAAGGAAAACAGAGAAACCTTAATTTTTTACACTGTTTGAGTTTATAGCAGAGGTAAATGGTGGGAAAAACTATGACTCTTGGCAGGAGTAGCTCAAATACTTGTGTATTTGCCTTTGGAGAGGTTTTGCTTGAATTAAGGATTTATTGGATAGATACTTAATTCAACATTAAGTTCCAAAACAGCTCTCAGATGAGCCAAAAGAAAACCAAAAACAGATTGCCACTGATTTGCTAGTGTTCTGAATCTGATAATATTTTATTTTTTTAATCAATTGTAACTGGTGACAAGACAGGTATATGGTTACAATCCTGAAACAATGGTACAATTTTTACAATGGAAGACATATTCACCACAATCCAAAAAAAGCTTGTCAACTCAAGATTATTTTGACTGTTTTCTTTGACCACAAAGGTGTTGTTCATCTTGTGAATGCTCCAAAAGGACAGACCATAACAAAGCAATACTATATTGATTCTTCCATACCATTTGTAAGATACTGTATGAAGAAATAGAGCAGAGTTTAAGGAGTCTGGTATTTGGAAATTGCATCACAATAAAACACCAGCCCATTTGGCCCATGTTGTGCAGCAGTTTTAGTTAAACATGATATTCCAGTGGTTTCTCAGCCCCCGCCCCCTCTATTCACTGGACCTAGCTCCATTTGATTATTTTGTTCCCAAAAATAAAAATGGCACTTAAGGGTAAACGTTTTCAAGATGTAGATGAAATAAAACAGAGCAGCCACAAGCAGTTTCTAAAAATGATTTCAAGGTGTGTAGACTCAAGAGGAGCATATTTTGAAGGAGATTGAATGTAAATAACTTTATCTAATTAAAAATCTGAAAGTCTGTTTCAACAGGCTTGTATTCTACAAATCAAATAAACTACTTTGTCACAATTGATTTAACTAGCCTTGCTCAACAACATTGTGATTTAGCCCAGTAAACAGATACTGATCTCCAATTTTAACAAGGGCTGTAGTCAAAAATGGCTCTGAAGCATGGGCACCACAAAAAGCAGATGAAGATTTTGTAACATATAGACCAGCCCCCTCCCCTCTATAAAGTTCAAGGCCAAATCCCTCATTCACACCCCCTTGGAAATCCTCAAATATAGGACCAAATCTCTCATCCATACTCTTCTAGGAACTCTTAAATTCAGGACTAAATTTCTCAGTCACACCCCTTTAGTAAATTTCAATTAGAAAAAGGTTTGAATAAAATCATTTAGAATTTAACAGTTGCTAAATTTAACAGTCTGCATAGTCCAACGTAGTTGGACTACGTGCATTTAGATAAGTTAAATGTTACTTAACAAGTTAAGTAACCAGTTATTCTGACCCCTGGGTTTTTCAACTCAAAACCAAAAGGGAAATCCTTGCCATAAAAACAACTTTTGGATGCAGGACTAGTCACATGATTAAATATTACCAATAGTAGTGGAGGTCAACTTCCACAGGTCACCAAGCCTGTCCGGCGAGTGTTTTTTAGAGAAATCGCGCGTTGGATATATGAGCCCAACGCAAGGGGCGAGTAGTCAGTTTTAAGGAGAGATTCGAATGCATTAGATCAATTGCTTATGTTCACCTTTTCAGGCAATAAGTCATTGAAGCTATTTTGTCAATAGTTGTATATTGTAAGTAAATAAACCTTATTGTATTTAATCATCTTCTGTCTATGTGTTAGGGCATAAGGTACAGTTCCTCTAGCTTTCAGGTACGGTCCCAAGGGAATCTACATTTGTTTCAGGAGACCTCGAACAACACTGAGATGGTTCTGTCTCCCAGGTTACTGGGGATTAAATACGAAGCCTTTTTATTTTATTAATAATTTAGCTCCCATATCCATATTAGGCTATTAAGACTTAGAAAAGTCCCAAGCACCTCAACGCAAACCCCCCTGAAGATAAAATCACAACCCAAACTTATTATTTTACAAAACCACCCCGTAACATATGGCGCGGTCGGAAAAAGAAAGCAGCAAAAGGAACTGAAAGTACCTACGCAATAAATGCCTACTAACATAGACAAGTATGATTATTTACATTTTATTTTTTGATTTTTAAGTGCAGTGCAATTTTACCTCACTTTTTGAATTTTTAGGTGTAGTGCAATTTTATTTCTATTTTTGTATTTTTTTTTATATATAGGTATACCCCATTCAAAAAATAATGAAAATCTTTAAGAAATTAAAATAAAACAGTAATAAAATTAAAAAATTTGGAGATTATTTTATACCACATTAAAAAAAAAAAAAAAAAAAAGACTACAATAAATATGGACCAGGAACAAGATGAAATATTAAAAGCGCAACAAATTATCGCAACTTCGGTAGAAATTGCAAAATCATTACCAGAATATGAAGGAGATACGGACGTTGATCAATTCAACATCCATTTAGGACAATTGGTGGAAATGACAAAAATTGACCTAAAAGTATTAAAAAATATGTTACTTTTAAGACTGAAAGGACAGGCGCTAACATTCCTCAAACAAATTGAAAACACGATAGGTACAGAAGCAACCTCAACAATTAACTCAATAGAATTATTGCAACAGGCCTTCCAGAAAAGATTCATTGACACAAGTTCATTGAATAAACTGAAACCTGGCCTAGTTACTTTCGAACAGACCCAAAACGTTCGTGAGTACTTGCATAAGGTTAGAATCGCAACAGAAGCGCGATACGGTCCAGGAGAAGGGGAATTATATGAAGAAATCATACTAAATGCATTTAAACAGGGACTCAACCCAAAGTTATACCGCCTTTTGTTAGCTAAAAATATTGATAACCTAGAACTAGCAGTTCAGGAAATAGAAAGAGCCGTAGAAATTGATTCGATTGTCCTGCAGCATCAAAAACTATCAATAAATGCTATAGAAAACAAAGCCCCGATAAAGTCAAGAGATTCCTCTCCGCGATTTTTCTCCCGAGAATCATCGCCCAAACCTGTTCAAAATCAAATTCGAACCACCACACCTCCAAGACGGGTACGTTTTGCCCCCAATAATCAATTAAGGGCACAAACTAACAATGAACCATTAAGGTGCTACTCCTTTAACCGGTTAGGACATATCGCAAGAAATTGTTTCGTAAACAATAATTATCGCCCAAATATTAGAGGAACGGGTAATCGTTTATCCAGGGGGACAAACTATAGTGGGTACGCCCCTAGAGGCAATCGAGGGAACAACTTTGTAACAAGAAATAATTATCCCACCCAAAATCAAAATTTCCAACGCAATACGTATCAATATCGAGGAGGGTATCGTGGAAGTACAAATCAAACCAATAATAGTTGGAACAGAAATACAAGAGGAAGTTACATCAGCCGACGGCAGCCATATAATAGCTCCATCTCAAATAATAACCAAGGAACCCAAAACAGAACAAATGAAAGTTCTACATCTAACATCTGGGAATCCCAGGGAAACGATATAAGCCCCCAAAATTCGTAGGACCAAAATTTGGTGGCAAGATAATTTATAGGTCCCCTCCAGTAATAATACCATTCTTAAGTGCAAATAATAATAATATGTTACCAGTATTTGAGAATTTTAACGCAGGGAATATTTATTTTTCAGCCCTTATAGATTCAGGAGCAACCGTAAATGTAATAAATACATCCGTATTTAATAAATTACCAAACTATATTAAACGACGAATGAGCAATATCTGTCCCAATTTATCAAGTGTAACCGGACACGACCTGGATGTGAAAGGCACTGTGTACCTAGCCTTGCGCAAGGATAACAGAAATTTCTATACTCGATTTATAGTTTGTAAGAATTTTCCATACGAAGCGATAATAGGCGCAAATTTTTCAAAATCAAATAAAATATTATTAGATGTAGCAAATTCAAAGTTTATCTACCCGACGGACACCATATCAATAATAAATAACATACAAGCGAACAAAGTAAGGGAGAATATAGGCAACATGAAAGAGTATAGAAACAAACAAATTCAAGAAATTTCTTATTTATGGAAAAAACTTGAAAAAATAGAAACTCCAGGAAAAAAACCAGCGGAGAATCTTCTAAATTCAATAAAAGAAGAAAATAACGAAAAATATTAGTAGTGCGTAAAACAAAAATTCCCCCTAAATCAATGCAGAGGGTCCAAATATCACAAATGTTCGAACCAGTTAATGATAAAAATGAAATTTGGGTATCATCGCCGTCGGAAGATCTCCCGAAATATGTAATTTGTGAAGAACAAATTATAAATTACGAAAAGGGAGAAGGTTACATTTGGGTAACGAACACCCACGAAAACGACCTAATTACCCTAAGTAAAGGTACATGTTTAGTAGAGATACAAGTAGTATCGGAATCCGATATTAATAATTGGAAAAATTGGAAAAAAACTTCGTGAATAATATTAATGTTCACGTTGACAAAGAATATCCACTGACGCGATCTCAATTCCTTGAAAAATTCGAACTAAGTCACATAACCGATGTGTCATTAAAACAAAAATTATGCGACTTATTATGGGAATATAAAGATGTCTTTTCGACATCTGAAGATGACATAGGACTTATCCCATTTTATGAACACGCAATACAAACCACGGGGCCGCCAGTTGCAAAACAACCATACAGAATTCCTTATAAACATAAGGAATGGCTAATAAACAAAATACATGAAATCGAAAAAAATCGAATCATAAGGCCAAGCATAAGCCCATACTCTGCCCCCGTTATTTTAGTCCCGAAAAAGAATAATGACCTTAGATTAGTGGTAGATTATAGAACTTTAAATAAACAGGTAGTAAGCGACAAATTTCCCCTACCTAGAATAGACGAAATTCTAGATTCAATATCAAATAAAAATAAAATATTTGCTTCCCTAGATTTGACACAAGGTTATCATCAAGTTAAAATAAAAGGGGCCGATATTTTTAAAACAGCTTTTTCAACTTCAGAATGTGGTTCTTATGAACACTTAAGAGTACCATTTGGACTAAAAACTATTTTAAGTGCATTGTGTAGACCCCTCCTTCATTTACTAAGAGGCCTAAATAACATAATTCATTTTGTTGATGACGTCATAGCTATGGACAAAGACGCGGAGGACCACTTGTGACCCTAGCAAAAGTGTTTGAGAAATTTAGAGAAGGCAATTTAAAATGTAGACCAGAAAAAGTAAATCTTTTTCAAACAAAGCTAAAATTTTTAGGAGTAGTTGTAACGCAAGGACAAATTTCCCCAGACCCTGAAAAAATAAAATCCGTTAAAAATATAAAGCTCCCCCAAACAATTAAACAATTACGAGGAATCTTAGGATTAATGAGCTATTTCCGAAAATTTATAAGAAATTACGCACAAGTTGCAAAACCTTTAACGGACCTCACGAGAGGCAACCCACAAAAAATTGTGTGGTCTAATACAGCTCAGAATGCATTAGATCATTTAAAAAAGGCTCTAACCTCAGAACCTATTTTATCGCTACCCGACTTCTAAACAGGACAATTCGTTGTTACAACGGATGCCTCAAACAAGGGAATTGGGGCGATCCTCTCCCAAATAATAAATGGGGAAGAAAGAGTAATAGCGTACGCTTCTCGCACCCTGACTTCTGGAGAAAGTAATTATTCTGCTACACAGCTTGAATTATTATCGATTATCCACCATTTGGACAAGTTCAGACATTATTTGGTAGGCAGAAAATTTAAACTGCGTTCGGACCACAAAAGCCTGCAATATTTGCAAACTTTCAAAAAGCCAACGGGAATACTCGCGAGATGGATTTTGAAAATACAAGACTTAGATTATGAATTTGAACATCTTAAGGGAAAACAAAATGCCCCATGTGACTATCTAAGTAGGTTTCCAGATAATACCCTAGTAGAAAATGAAAACGAAGAAGTCAACACAATAAAAACAAAGTAGGTTCCAAGAAAGAAGGGTTTAAAAATGAAATCGGTTGAGAATAACTCGGTTGGGAAGGAACAGAAAAACAGCCCACTTCCCTTGAATTCTATAAAAATGTATCAAAAGAAAGATGATACTTGTGCCACTCTAATAGAATATTTCTTATATGATAAAGAGTTACCTGATGAAATGAAATCTTTTAAAAAAGAAACTGATAACTATTATTATGATTTCGACGAAAAAATACTATGTAGGATAATGACCGATAGCGATAAAAGAAATTAAACTTCCATTATACCAGTTTTACCCCAAATTTTGGAAAAACCCGCTTTTGAATTTTTCATTCTGAAGTAGGAGGTCATTTGGGAATAGATAAGACATTCCATAGATTAAAACAATACTTTTTCGTTACTTCAGCCTTAACAAAGTTAAAGAATTATGTTAATAATTGTGAAACCTGTAATTTAAGAAAAAATCCTCAAGTCTACCCGAATCCAACGATAGGAAGAACGCCTACGGCCCGGTTTCCATTTGATATAGTTTCTTTTGATTTATATGGTACAAGTGGAGGATTACCCACGTCTAATGAAGGACATACCTGTGTACTGTCAGTAATCGATCATTTTTCCGGTTTCACATTTGCTAAACCATTAAAAAATCATAGCGCTTATGCGACTTTGAAAGCTCTTGCTAAAATATTTCTTAATTTCGGTATTCCTAATACAGTATTGAGCGACAATGGCCCTAATTTTGTATCGAAAGTAACTAAGGATTTAATGTCTTTCCTTCAAATAAATAAATTGGTATCGACCCCCTATCATCCACAGGCCAATGGGAAAATCGAGAACAGACACAAACTATTCTCTAATATTTTAAGTATTTATACAAAAGAAAATCGCAGGGATTGGCACGAAACCTTACCTTATTTAACAAATGTAATTAATACAGCTTATTCCCATGTCATTCGTGATAACCCATTCTACATATTATTCGGACGAGACTTTAGAATCCCTTGTAATGAAATTATAGAGTCACGACAATTTTATAATGATTCTCAAGATTATAAACAGGAATTTATCAATAGAATGGGGAAAACTTATAAACTTGTAAAACAAGAAATAGAAAGATCAAAAAGAAAGCAAGAAGTTAAAAATATTCCTAACGTCAAAGGTAAACTCGATTTCCAAGTAGGAGATTGCGTTTACTTAAAAAATGAAAACAAATCGGACGGCAAGAAACTTTCGGACCGATACCTAGGACCGTTAAGAATAATTAAGAGGTATGATAATAATGTTACATTTAAACTATTAAAACCAAAAACAGGAAAAACCTATAAAACCCATGTTAGTCGTATAAAAAGGGCAAAATTCACAGAAACATGGACCCCTCAACCTTCAACATCAAATACCTCGGAGGACGAAAATGAACCACCTCGCTCTAGACTAAGTGAGCTTAAACCTTTTAATTTTAAACAAGGGTATTTTGAAAACAGTAGTGATGAAGAAAAATTTCATGAATTTCTAACCATGACAAATATGGTTACCCCTCCAAAAAGTACCCCCGTCACGCGGAGACGGAAAAAAAGCGACTCATCTTCCAGTGAGGAGTCAGAAGAATTGGACTACATTTTCTCCAAAGTCACAATTTTTTCCAGATAAAATGTCAACCCCTTACCCCCCAAAACGTTTCCCCGACAATTTGGTGAAATCTATTTCACCAATAGACAGACCTTTATCGTTACACGGTGAATTAAATAAGGCTATACAGACTCCTGGGGACATAGAGTCACAAAGGGACAAAGAACCCCAAAAACAAACATTAAGAGAAGCAATGGATATCATTAACTACCCAATTAAGACTAGACAGAGTACATTTTATACTAATCCATCTACTGATGAGCAACAGTATCACGATATAACCGTCTCAAAGGCAAAACCAAAGGACTGGGTATCTTGGAAGGAAACCTTAATGCAAACAATTCCTCACCCCCCGGAAGACATGGCTTTCAAGCAGTGGAGGCACCCCAAGAAGACATTTGAATCCTCCCAAAGCTCCCAAGAATCGTTCAATTCCCCCGAGCCCAGAGATCAACAGGACGAGTCAATCAATAAACCCTCCACTTCACGAGGAGAAGAAATTTACGAAGGTCAGGCTGGATCTACACCTAGATCTCAAACTTCTACTTCAAGAGAACCAGATACTAAATCTACAACTAGTTCCTCAGATACTGAGAGTGAATCAGGCACAAATGAGCCCAAAGATGTGGAAGGAACAAGACCACAGAGTGCAACTGCCCAGGCTAAAAAGGCACAAATTAAAGGTCAAAAATTTCTTAAAAAACAATATAAAAAGTTTGACTTGATATCGCTAGCGAAGCCAAAGAAAAAAACCGAGTCTACCGAAGAGAAGGTAACAACAAGGTCAGGCCGAGTTGTCAAAAAACCAGATAAATTGGATTATTAATAAAAGAAAAATAAAAATCTACCAGTCCTGAATAAAAAAAAATAATATAAAAATAAAATAGTCATTTTTTTTTGCTAATTATTAATTGGTTACGCTAAGAAACCATCCCGTAATAAAACATCCTTAAAAGAAAGTACCTTTCAGGAAATCTGAAAGACTCCAAGTGAAAAATTGGCCTATCTTATCAAAAAGTGCTCATTATTCTAAGTAAGTTCCAAATCACATTTTTTGCTAAGATTAATCATAAGAGTGTAACTGCTTCATTAACATTTTTCTTAAAATAATTCCTTAAAGTTAAGGATTATCTTAAGGGTTAAAATTAGAACTGCCCCGTCGACTAAACGTTTCGCCAAATAAGTAGGCGAGACACTTCCTGATTCTTGAACTTTAATTTCTCTAATAATATAACCCGTAGCTTGGTAAACATTTCTTACCACAAGTATAACTCAGCTGTAACAAAACGTTAATTAGAAAGCTTATTAATATTGTAAAGCTTACGCATAAACAGAAGATTTAGGTTTGGAAACTAAAATTACAATCGAGTTTACAAGAAGTCTACTATACACGAAACCTGAATAGAGAAACGAGGCACCCTTGCAGGTTGTAGTGGCAAGGCTTGGCGTGTTTCAACTTGCCTGGCCACAAACAGCTTTAAAGGACTCCTTAAAAGCTACCTCTTCATTGTTACAGCAAGCGATACAAATGAAAGTACATTGCAAATGAACAAATGAAATTACATTGCAACAAACTATAAATTGAATTTTGACAAACCCAAATTCCCCGTAAGCCAATAATCGGTAGTTGGAGCCGGTGCTGCTTACGAACTTCGTCTGAGTTCGTTGACAGCACTAATTCGATTTCCCAATTACTATTTCTTCATTGCTTCAACTCATGTTAGACCAACCAATTCAACCCGTAATATATAATACTCGCACATTGTTTGAACGAATTCGAATAAAAATCCATATACGTCGTATTTCTCTGCTTATTACTTGAAGTGTAATTCATAATTTAAGAAATATTCCTTTTTTTTATTTCCAACATCTCCAAGTTATTAAGTCCCTTTTAACTTAATTTACTACCCCACTTACCACCAAAATATGTCCAAAGCCATTATAGATACAGATTTTATTTCAATTATCCATGCTAAGGAAAACATTATATATGCGGCCGCGATTTTAGTTCAGGATGAGAATGGTAAAGAGGTGTATGCTGAAACATGGTACCTCAATTACGATTTAACAAAATTTGAACCTCATACATATAGATTTGGCTTAAAATTAGCGAATACTCCTAAATATCAACCCGCGAGAGGAGAAGTAAAAATAAAATATTCAAATAAAAGTAAGAAAGGAAAAAACTTGACAAGCCTTCAACTATTAATAAGAAAACTACAACAAAAATTTAATATAAGTTATTGGTTTTGCAAGGGCCCAAATCAAACTGATCTACTTTTAATTGATAAATGTAGGCCTCCGAAAATTTGTTATAAGATCGAAGAAAATGAAAATTGTATTAAGTACAAAGGAATTCACCACCCCTTAGATGAAATCCGACATTATGCCAAATTTATGTATGATCCAACGTCCCAAGATTACGCAGTAAGGGGAAATAACATTTTCTTAAAGAGAAAAAAATCGGTAGAAGCAAAAAAAGACGCATATAAAGGTAAATTAAAATCAAAAAAATTCAAACAATAAACAAAATCTACAATTTTTTAGACGAAACACCAGAACGACTCAAGGCGGAAAAGGTAATTACTCATTAGATAATTAACCTGCTTATGCGTGTGACTAGTACTAACCGGGAAAATGCCACGACGAAGAACCTTAAGTAATACCGATACCCTAGAACCCGACCAAGACCTGATGTTTGCGAGACCAGAATTTTGGATTTCAAATAAAACCCAAAGTTTAAAAAAAACCTCTCGGTAATAGACTATGAATTACGTGAAATAATCTTCGAATCCGCAATAACTAATGCAATAAGGAACTTGGAATATAATACCTTAAGTTCTTTATTGCAAGTTCCCGTTATTTTTAAAGAGGATCTCATCATACACGGAATGATCATCCTATTATACGGGTCGTATTCACTAGATATATTGAGCAAAGATTACGATTATAGGCACAAAAATGCTTCATACACCTTCGCAGCCCTACTCCAAGCAATCCTCCCCGCTGCGTATCCTTTAATAGCATCTTTAATACGCGAAAATTTTTGGCACATAGAACAAGAATCAGGTTTCACAATACTATGGCCCTTAAAATTTCTGGAATTACTACTAGATGTGAATTACAAAATAGTGGAAAATGAAAATATATTGTTGGGAATATATGAACACTAATTAAGATACAGTGCCAATTTTGACCCAATAATTGTAAAAAATTCAACCCATTATATTTATGATGAACAGTATATAGAGTTAAGAAATGTGACGACAAAATTCTACATGAATGATGAAAATTTTGGATCAAAAATTTTGCCAGATAAAGACATCATTGTGTATGAGAAATTCCTAGACACAGCTAGCCCGCTATGCTTCCGTAAGGAATTGAGTTATAAAATAATTCACATGACCTCAAATAAACTCAGTCTAAAAGATCTATGCAGGAAGCAAATACGGCAAATATTAAGGAAAAGGGACATTAATCATTCCATACAAAGCCTCCATATTCCCACTTCCCTAAAGAAATATATAATGTACATGGAAAACGGCCCCGAAATCAACGACAAGGACTTCCAATTAACATTTAAAACCCACTACCTTTTAAAATCAGAGTACAATTTACTGGCCAATAGTGGCCCAATTTTGAGAATTACGGAAAACTATGAAATTGACGGTCCCTTTTTACCCTTTACCCTTTTTGCTCCTAACCCTTTATGCAATTTTTCTAATTTGTAGACAAGGAAGAACTGTTTAAAATAAAAGAAAAATTTGGTTGGCAGCGAATGGAAATAAATACATCGATAAACACGTCATACGCGATCCTAGAAGAAACCAGTGTCAAGGTAACCGCCAATTAACTTACTAACCAGCTTATAACTAACAAAAATTGAAAAAGAAATATCATGCCATTCGAACCTTAAGTTATCCCAACCTTACCAGATTGAGGAATTGGGAAAGTTTTGATATAAAAACTAGAACCATAAAAACTCCCCCTAGATACCTGAAAAACCGAACAGCTTGGTTTCCATGTAAAACACAAAGTTTGCTAAATTTGTCAAAAATTGAACACAAATTATTAGACCAAGATTTAGAAAATGCCGTTAAGAAAACAACAAGAGAATTACAATACCAAACTCTCTACCTCCTTCTCGAAATTCCTGTAAGCATCACTAATAAGTTAATAACAAGAATTTTGTTCATCTTGTTATTTTGTTCATTTACACGCAAGATAAGAACAGAAAACTTCCAATATAAACAGCAACTTGCGTCTCGGACTTTTACGATCTTACTTAACAAAATCCCCCTCAAAAAATACCCTCTAGTAGCAACATTGATCGGCGAAAATTTCTGGAGAGTCTATAATGAAAGAGGCTATACAATCATATGGCCTCTCAGATTTTTGTCGATATTGATAAAAAGAAATACAAATATCTTGTTGGAAAAACCAAGCATACTAAACAAAATTTATAAAGACTACAAGAACCATTATTCAGCTAGTAATTTGATAGGAAACGGCCAAAAATTCCACATTTATGAACCAGACTACAATGAACTGAAACAAATAATCTTTACCTGTAGCAAATGTGATGACAATTTTGCGTCAAAAATAGCGCCTCAAACAGATGTAATCGTATTTGAAAAATTAATGAACGGTAGGGACCCCCTATTTTTCCATAAAATATTAATTTTCAAAATAATCCATAACGTGTCAGGACCTTCAACTTTAAAAGAACAGTGCAGAAAGCACGTCCGACTTCTCATGCGGAAAAGAAATATAAATTATACCCTGTGGAGCCTTGAATTACCTAAAAGTTTACAAAAATACCTAATGTTCGCAGAAGACAATTCAGAAAATAAAGACCAAATATCTGAATTAACCTTTTGGTCAGCTCATATTCCAAGATCAAAAGATTTTTTAACATATTTAGGTGGGCCAATTTTCAATGTGCAAAATAATTTCGACATCAACTGTGGAACAAAACTGTCTACTTTACAAAAATTTTAAACCTCTGAGTAACCAAACAGCTAATCCCGCAAAATTATCTATGAAAACATGTCTAACTCCACCCAATGATTATTAATATAACCCAAATTAATTTTTTTTAGAAATTGGACTTGTCTAAAGATTTGAAGTAATGGAATCTCGACCGAATTACTTCCTCGCAATCCAAGTTAAAAACCCTCAGATAAGGATGAATGCTTCCTTAATGCAAAAACATGTAAGTGAAACAAACCCTATGTTAACAAAAGCCTTAATCAAACAAAACTCTTTCCATCTAACGTTAAAAGTATTGCATCTGAAAAATAATACTGAAATTGAACAAGTAAAAAGTGCTTTCGTCAAAACCATAGAAAAATACAGAAAAAATTTTACAAATGAAAAACTTTATCTCGATTTTCAAGGCATCGGGAATTTCTTTGAGCAAATTATATATGCAAAATTAGAGAACGAAGAGGTAGTTAAAACGCGCTTAAATCCAATTATAGAAGAAATCTCTAAAGAAATTACCAAAAGCGGAGTACAAATTGTAAATCAAGAAAAGTGGAAGCCACATTTAACGTTAGTTGACCTAAGAAAAGTAAAAAAGCTAACAAAAGAGGCACGAAAACTTCACCCCTCCTTATCTTCCAATTTTAAGAACATGAAATTTGGAAGAGAACATGTAAACGGGTTACAATTACTATCAATTTTCGGACCTAAAAGCCAAGAAAACTATTACGAGATAATAGCAGAAGTAACATTTGAACAAAACACCCCTAAATGCAACTAAACGTAAAAAAAAAAAAAAAAAAAAAAAAAAAAAAAAAAAAAAAAAAAGTAAAAACGTTCCAGGAACAGGAAAGAGAACGAAACAGGAAATATATGGCGGTAAGGTAATGATTTTTCAAAATAAATTACGCTTACCAAAACTAACATTGCAAAAAAAAAACCTGATAACTATCTTAATCCATATACTTATAGTAAGATAAATATGTTTAAAATTACCAAAATCGCTGGACCTGTGAGAGCTTTACAAACCATTATAAATAAGTGTAATAATATATCCCACACCAAAAGTCTAAACTTAACACTTAGCCTACTGACCCCTTATAATATTAATATATACATTCAATAAAATTAGATTGGCTAAAAGAAAAAAAAAGCGGCGGAGCTAAAGAGGTAACCATTGAACATTAGTTGGAGAATCGGAGTGACTATATGTAACTATAGCGTGTCATAAATAGAAAATAATTTTTTTCTCTTCTCTTAATTTTAACAAAAAGTACCAAATACATTTAACAAAATTCAATCTCTTACCTTATCCGATCTACATGGATCCATGACACGGTCTGAACTTTGAAAAATACTTCAAACATCAGTCTTTCAAAATACAAGCTGTGAAAACTAGCAAAACACAATAACTATATTAAATAAACATTTGTTCACAAAATATACTTATATATCCCACTTAGATGACAGAATACGGTCTTCCGATCCTTTCGGAACAACTGAACAATGTAGTGTCAGACGGGACTTTTATATACCGATAAGCGAAAACAACCCCTAGTATTAAGGCCAGCTTAGTTGCCTCATCCCCTTGAAACATGGCTACATCATTACAAAGTAATACATTGTTCTAAATCTAACTAACTTTCAACCCAAATGCAAAGTACCGTGATATAACTCAAGTATTATCTTCTGAAGAATCAAACAAGACTTACTTTAACTAAATCTCGACCCAAAGCAACGTATCGTAATAAAACTTTCAACTTTTATCTTCCGAAAAATCAAGAAAGATCTATTTAAGAGCCTAAGTAACAAAGCCGTAAGCTTCGGATTAGATACCTGGGCAATGTTCATATTCTGTCTAGTTGATAAGCACCCAAAAACCTAAGGTTTTTCAAAAGTGCCATGATTATAATCATACCTTAAATCAATATAAATAATTGCGTTAGAAGGGTATCTTCGCCTAATGGAAAAATGCGTTTTTTTTTAATTAAATCGAATTGAAAGTAATACACTTACCTATTTAAAAAGCTACACTACGCGATGACAAACTGTGCGTATATTAATAAAGAAATTTCATTTCCGTTCAACCTAAGCAAAAATTATGATAAAAAAAAAAAAAAAAATTCAATTGAAAGTTAAACGCAGTATTTTTATGTGCTTATAATTTGGGCAATTTTTATGCTATTTCAAAAAAAAAAATTTTTTTTCATTTAAAATAAAACAGCCTAAAGAACTTAATTTTACTTAAAATTATAGGTCAAAATGGTTTATGGGAACCAATTAATTATAATATAAACCATCCCTTTGGTGTTATATTCAACTACTTTGGTTAAAAATTAAAAAGAAATTCTAATTAATCATAAATGCTTTCATTTTAAACTATAGGCTATCTTAAACTACATTATTAACACCTATGTACGTAGGTGTATAAATTTAAATATAATAATTTCCCCTCCCCTACAAAAAAATAATTTACAAAACAGTAGTTCAAATATCTCTTTGTCTAAAACTAGACTAAAAAAAAATAAAAAAAAAAAAATGGTAGAATAAAGCAAAATTTTTCAATAATTATGACACAATCTCTTAGTTATATAAAAAAAAAATATATAAACTTATGTTACGAAATACCAATAGCCTACAACTTATTATTTAAATGAGGCTAAATTCTACTAAAATTAAATTATAAGCCAATTTAATTTATAAATCAAATTTTTTATTTTTTTCCATTTTAACAACTAAAATACTTAATTCAAAGCTAAAAGAGATTCAAATGCAAAAAGAACACTTCAATTTGCAACAATTTTAGAAATGGTTAAAATTATTTCTACAGTGCAAGCAAAAAAATGGCTGTGATCTTTGAAACGTAGTTACTAGGTCTTGCAATCTTATGTATATAATGATGATCCCTACTTTTAAACTCCAAATCAAGTTAACTAATCCATAATTAAATTTAACCAATTAATTGGAACAATGCATCAAAATTTAACAATAAAATAAGCCTATCCTTCTATTACACATACACAACCAGTAATTTAAGTTTCCAGCTGTAACAAATAAATAAATTGTTTAATATATTTATCAGATATGTGTTTCAAGAAAATTTTCCCCTTGGTTAGCAAAATTTTAAACAGTTTTCGTTTTTAATTATTTGGAGTCATTAAGAAGTTTAACGGCGATCCTCTCAAAATACAAGTGCTATTATTTTTTTTTATATCTATGTATTTTTATAAGAAATAAAATAACTTTAATGTAAATATTGCCAATGTCTATCCATCTCCCCCTATGCTGACTTTCAATGGGAGTAATGAACATTTAATAGGTCTTGAGTTAACTCCATCCTAGGCCTAAAAATAAAACTTTAAAAAAAGAAAAGTCCCTAATAAATTATTATTAAGACTAAGTTAGTCCTTTAATTTGCTAAATATCTAATGATTGCAGCATTGAAATATTATTATTTTGTCTTCTAAAAACACACACACCCATTATTGACTTTCTGACAAAAATTCAACATTTTTGAAGAAAGACGCATGAGACTTTTTGCTATTAGGTTCTCTGATCCGCCGAATACGATAGTATGATTTCCATTAAGATTCTGTGATTTTAAAGAATGTTTCCCCCTATTTTCAAAAAAGCCTTGTTTTCCTCTATTTAAAATAAGCCATTTTTTAAAAATGGGCGATGCCAAAGATCTTTCGCAATGGTTTTTACGACACGGAGTCTTCATTAGAAGCATCTTTGATATTCGTTAATCCCCTTTTGGTTTTTCACATTGGTCGAGGATCATTCCTTGCTACCGTTTTGTATTTCCTGGGGGATTGCCTATTAATTATTTTGTTAGAATGGATGGGCAATCTTCTAAGGCAGTATATACATATACTGTTTGGCGATGTATACATCAAGAGGTCTTTCTTAGAGACAAATTGTCCTAACCCATGCCAAAGTCTGTACACAGATAATATATATATTAATTACTCTCGAGACTACTAAGATATTTGCTATTGGACATTAAAATTTCGTTACTATTGAGCCAAATCGCTCTTAATCACAGTTTGTTACCACAAACTACTTAAGTATTAATTGACTCTATAAAAAAAATAACTTCCTTTCTCAGCTCCAATTTAGAATTATTGATATTTTTTAAATTGATTTTTTTAATACTATTTCTTAATGACAATAGCGTATTAGCCCCTTAAATCTATCCTCAACAACTCCATTAATACTTAATAAATCTCAGCGTCACGCAATCCATTTTTTCTTTCTATCATACTTTTTCAGAAATAATTTATTAAATGTTAATTACAGATAAGAATGATGATCTTAACATTTTTGATGACCATGTGTATAGATGCCCATACACAAGATGTCGTAAAGCATGGGATAATATTCAAACACGAAAATTCACTTCTAACTAGTAACAACGCTTGGAAAATTTTTATGAAGCTAGACCCTAAACCATTTGAAACATTATTCCAACAAGTTATAAGACTGGAGAAAAATACATTTGACCTGAAAGAATCAATTTTTCAATTTTTAAAATCAGACAAGGGACTACAAGCAAGCAAAAACAACCATAAAGAAAAGAAAGAAACATCCCCTAACTTTCCCAAAGTCAAAATAAAAAGAATAGTAGATGATTTTGATGCTAAAATGGCCGAAATCGATAAAGCTATAGGACTCGGAAAAGCCATTGAAAAAAGAAAAAGGAGGTCAATTAACGAAAACCAAAACTCGGATATCGATAAAGAGACCCAAGATACAATTGAGCCAATAAAGACCCAACTTAGACAAAGAAAATTTTACGATGGACAATATGCATTATTGAACGAATTGCCCACAGTATGGAATTTCTTCAAAGAACTATGGAATGGACCAAAACAAGTTAACAGGGCTGAGAACAAACAAATACAAGAAAAAATAAATTTATCTGAAATAAAACCAACGAAGGTTGAAACAAGAGATATAACCAGTATTTCCCCATACACACAGCAAACCGCTACAATTGAAACCCAAACAACAAGCATTGTATCTGACCTCGTAACGCGAACAAATAAAATACCAGAGATAATAAGAGGTATAGAAAATGTTGAAGTGGAATCAAATTCCACTAATGGTACCAGCAAACCGAAATAAAAGTTCAAATGTCAATACTTCTGTAGAATAATAAACGTCACAACGGAAGCTACCAAAATCAACACGACCTCCCATGTTCCACGTCTTACTTCTTATACCGAAGAAAGCACAAACGGATTAATGGAAATCCCCAAAAGCACCTCAAAGAAATACGAAACGACTACCTTCTGGAAATACGATACTCAGAACGAGGAAACCACAGCAGAAACTGATTTTACTCCAACAACAATCGAAACTGAACATACCCCAATAACGGAAGTGGAAGAAACATTCCCCTCGTCAAACCCCACGACGACTGACCCACAACCAATAGAGTTAGACACCTCAATGTCAGAAATTACTACAGAAACTATCCCTGGTGTACTAATTCCAATTAACAACGATGAAATTTTAATAACAGTAAGGCAACCATGGCAATCAACTAGCTGGATATGGACTTCTTCGAAGAAGGGAAGAATACAAGTTAGATGGCAAATCCCTTTTGTCGAGACAGACTATGGTAGAACACGATGTATGGATGGAGACATAAAATGTCAAGAGGAAAGTCACTGGAGAGAATGTTGGACAATAGATGGTAAAAAAAACTTGCGCGCGACTGGCCATGGCCGACGAACCAGCAAAGGATGAATTAGAACCCCTCCCGGAATTAACCATGGAAAATGCTCATAAAATATCAACTCATCAGGCATTCCTCATCTTATATAGACAAAGGTTAGAGGCGTTATTTGAACTATTCAATACAGAAATACAAAAACTTAAACAAAGCACTACACGTATATTCGAAGTATTTTTCCGAAGAAGTAAATATAAACGATCAACAAGTCTAATCCCAATAGTAAGGGAGCTTGCTTCCCGACTATTAGGTTTGTCAACCGAAGAAGATTTGAATATACTAAGAGATAATGTTAAAAGACTCAACACAGCCATGAATACAACACTACATGTCCAAAAAATTCAAGCAAGTATCGCCAATTATCAAAAAGACAAAATCTAGGCTATATCCAAAAAAATCTCAAGAACAGTCAACACAATGAACTATTTAAAAAATGAAGTAGACAGAGTAATCTCTGATTCCAGCCTAACGATGGTGTCACTCGACATTGTTATTATGTCTTTGTTGAACTTAGCCACTGACGTCAGTAAATTTGAATTCGCGTTATTTGAATTAACAGGAGGAACCCTTTCTTACGACTTGGTGGATCCCTCGGATCTTAAGAACATCCTAAACGAAATAAAAACTCACTTAACATTTGGTCTCCACTTACCAGTAGAACCAGAAGTAGCTAACTTGTTTTTATATTATACCAAACTAAAGGTGCATATCACCGAGATCAATGAGCAACTGTTTGCTGTAGTCACAATTCCTTTGATTAATCAACAATCCATATACGACCTATACAAAATATCTACGTTCCCCATCAACATTAAAGAGACAAACTCCTTCATGAGCATCATCCCAGAAGCGGAATATATGTTAATAGATCAAGACAGAAGAAAATACGCACTAGCAAATGCTGAAGAATTAAAAGAATGCGTGTCATTTAAAAACTTGGTCTGCCAACTAACATTACCTATATACAACGTAAAGATAGGATCATGCATGCTGGATCTATTCCTAAAGGAATCACAGCAACAAAATATTCCCGATTCTTGTGAAGCCTTAATAGGAAATACCAAAAGAGAAACTTTCATTAACTTACGGAACGACTTATGGTTATTTACAGTACCTAAAAAGACGGTAGAAACCCTATCCTGCTATAACAATACAGAAAAAATTTACCCCAGCTATCGAACCGAAATATTATTACAGGACGTTGGGACTATTACAATCAAACAAGGTTGCAGACTTGTAACTAAAGAAACAACCGTCCAAACACCTCTAATCACAACCAGCACTAACGTCATGAGCCCAAAAATAATAAACTTTCAAGGAATAAACTTGTCCTTCACGATTCCGAATATAAATGATGAAGAATCTAAAACATCAATATGGCCAAAAATAGAAAAGATTAAAGGTACAATGCAATTAACAAAAATAAAGGAAGCGTTAGATATGCAAATACCCTTATTCACTGACGAAGACCAAAGATTGAAATATGTGGAGAGCCAATACGGTTTGTTCTCACCAAACTCATGGTATAATATTATAATCACTATATTCATGGTATTTCTTATTTCACTAACAATAAGAGCGCTACTAACAATTAACTATGGGAAACTACTGAAGAGAAAAAGGATAAATACTGATGCAATTGAAGCACAAGAGATGCATCAATTGAACCCTACTGCTCCTGATGATATTTAAGCCATATTAACAGGGAGGATGTAATAATCCGGGTAAATTGAGAGGTCTTTCCCCGTACGTAACATCCTTTCCCTACTGTAGGAAGTATTGTTGGTGTATAACAGCTAAAAGGCTATGATACAACATACTGTATTACTTTTTGGCATATACATCAAAAATACTCTTGGCAGAAAATCTTTATGTAAATATAGATCTCTAACAAGCACGAAAAAATTCGTTCCTATCTTTTTATGTGCAAGAGATTTAAGAGGTCATCTCTTGTAATTTTACTGATCAATTCCAAGACAAAAACGTTCCAAGACGTGATAATTGAAAGGCTATGATGCAAAATGTATTACTTTTCGACTAATCACGTATTGGAGGTTCAAAATTTTTTTTGGATTAAAATATGATCCAGAACATTAAGACCTCTATATAATCTTATATATATATATAACCCTCTCTAGTGCCGTGTTTTTATATTTACATGTAATCATAATAATATAGTAATAGTGTAATACCAATAAAACTATTTTTAATTACTATATGACCAATATACCTCACGTTACTTCAAATGTACCTGAAAATTATTAGAATTTAAAACTTCTTTTAAGAAATCGTACATTCAATTTCCCTTTGAATGTTTGAAGAAAATAATATTACTGTTATGCAATTATGTGCTATTATTATGCAATTTCATATTACAATAATGCTTTATATTATCGTATCACTAGTACCATTTTATATGTTAACAACATGATTCTGCTTGGAATTTTTATTACAGAATTTGGCATGCTACTAACATTGGCCAACAAACGTCATGGTCAAAGACTACAAAATACCTATCATGATTTATCAACCACCGACGAATGCCCAAGACACATCTGATTCAACCGGACAACTATCACCCAAGCGACATCCCAAATAAAACCAACTACTTACTATCATCTTTCATTTCTGACTGAATAATGTAGACTAGAGAAGACGAAACATCCAGCCAGCGGGTACAACCACAACATACCCACCACAAAAACACCATTAGTGAGCCCAATTCAATATGGAAACCCTCACAGACCTAATGAAGATTTAGAACAGGAGATCCTAAATCCTAATTTTTTAACTTAGGAATCAACTACCAAGTAAGGTCTTAGATACTACTTCAGTCTATTGAATTAAATTAAGATAACACCAAAGACAATTAAAATAACGCTTAAAATGCAGAAGAGAGCGGGAACAGGACAGAAGAACCGTAGTACCGGCCGTACCTTTTTACTTAAACTGCTGGGGATAGGTGATTCTGGGTCCCCTGCTTCCCATTTTGTAGAAGCGTAAAAACAAAAAGTCTTTACTTTTGCTAAATGGTGATAAATTAGAAAATGACATTATATTTGTTCAATTATTAAATAGGGCAAGGACACGAAAATTGTGATTGGTGTGAAATTAATATCAAGAACTAATAACTGATGAACATTTAAAAAGTGCCAAATAGTGAATTATAAATTTAATTAAATAAAAGTGCCAGTGGATATCTTTTTATATTACGTTGTGTATTTTTATTTCTATTGTTAAAATACCTGGGATCAATTAAAAATCAAATATAACAGTTAAAACGTCAAGTAAAAATGAACAATTGGAACCAGGTATTCGTGTGTAATAACAGTTAATGTCAAGTGTTGTGGTTAAATAATTTTTTTAGTGCTAGGTGCAGGACATATATATATAAGGTGAAGGAAAATATTTCTTAAATTTAAATCATCATTTACAAGGTTATGGAATTATAATAAATTTTTTTATAGACAATAAGGGTTAAATGCAATATTTAAAGAAAGAGATTAGACTGATTGATGGGGACATCAATCTACGACGGGAAAGGGGATATGTAACATATAGACCAGCCCCCTCCCCTCTATAAAGTTCAGGGCCAAATCCCTCATTCACACCCCCTTGGAAATCCTCAAATATAGGACCAAATCTCTCATCCATACTCTTCTAGGAACTCTTAAATTCAGGACTAAATTTCTCAGTCACACCCCTTTAGTAGATTTCAATTAGAAAAAGGTTTGAATAAAATCATTTAGAATTTAACAGTTGCTAAATTTAACAGTCTGCATAGTCCAACGCAGTTGGAATACGTGCATTTAGATAAGTTAAATGTTACTTAACAAGTTAAGTAACCAGTTATTTTGACCCCTGGGTTTTTCAACTCAAAATCAAAAGGGAAATCCTTGCCATAAAAACAACTTTTGGATGCAGGACTAGTCACATGATTAAATATTACCAATAGTAGTGGAGGTCAACTTCCACAGGTCACCAAGCCTGTCCGGCGAGTGATTTTTATAGAAATCGCGCGTTGGATATATGAGCCCAACGCAAGGGGCGAGTAGTCAGTTTTAAGGAGAGATTCGAATGCATTAGGTCAATTGCTCATGTTCACCTTTTCATGCAATAAGTCATTGAAGCTATTTTGTCAATAGTTGTATATTGTAAGTAAATAAACCTTATTGTATTTAATCATCTTCTGTCTATGTATTAGGGCATCAGGTACAGTTCCTCTAGCCTTCAGGTACAGTCCCAAGGGAATCTATATTTGTTTCAGGAGACCTCGAACAACACTGAGATGGTTGTGTCTCCCAGGTTACTGGGGATTATATACGAAGCCTTTTTATTTTATTAATAATTTAGCTCCCATATCCACATTAAGCTATTAAGACTTAGAAAAGTCCCAAGCACCTCATCGCAAACCCCCCTTAAGATAAAAATCACAACCCAAACTTATTATTTTACAAAACCACCCCGTAACAATTTACTAGATGTTTTCCAGAGAAATTGCCTATGGATTGTTCTTGGTACCTGGCTGACTCATTTTATTACAAACAGTAGGCTGTAGGAAAAGTGTGGTTCAATCCCACTTTCTAGGGCTATAATGCAAGAAAGGTTGAGATGGTTGGGACACATTCTGCAGATGAAGTTTAACAGATTGCCAAATATTTTCCTTTTCAGCCAATCATCTAGGGCTAAATAGAAGAGAGGTTGTCCTTGTCTGGCATGGGAGAATATCATAAAAAAAGATTTAAAGAAAATGAGAACTTCTTGGGAGGGTGTAAAGAGGGAAACTGAATAAATTGGGATAGAAGAGGAGCAACCTTAGCTGTGTTGGCCTCGGGCAGCTTGGTATTCGAGTGAGTTGTAAGCAGTATAGTAATAGTAGCAATGGTTACTACTGCAATAGTATGCCTTGTCTCCAATTTAACAGGGTCAAATATGAACCTAGACAATATAGCTATCCAACTTTTTTTTATATAGCTTGGACTACTCAGAACATCTTTAGGCATCAATTTAGTATTTCTTCTCTCCATAAGAAAGAAAAATTGAAAAAACAACACAATTCTTGTTTCATAATAGGCACAAAAATTGTCTTCAGCAGATTTGCTACTCAAAAACCACTTTCAATAAATCTTTCTTACTTTTTTTTTAATAAATGAATACTTATAATAAATTTTTCACAGACTGGCAATTTTCTCTTTTACTCCTTGTTGCTGATCTCTAGTAAATTTGCCATTTAATTAATTTTAAGAAAAAAATTGGTCTCTAAAAAATTCATTCATTTATTAAGAAAAAAAGTGGAAAAGGGCAAATGAAAGTGGTTTACACCTTGAGAATATAGGCTACTATATTTGTGAATATTATGAAATGGGGAATTTTTTTTTAAAGGGTTTTCCTCTGGAAAGTAGACTTTCTAAACTTCTACTTATCTTTACTAACAGGCATTTTACTCTTAACTTGATCAGTAGCATCATGTTATTAGCCTACAAAAGATTGCAAATAGTTAAATAAATAAATGATATAAAAAAGGCATAAAAATATGGAAAATAATGCATAGAAACATGACTAATAGAAACTTTATAGATGCTATACAATAACAATTTTACTCTTATTGGATTTTTGAATAGGCTATGAGAAAGGCTTATATCCGACTCTATTAGGGGAAGGTTTTTTCTCACCATAGCCACCATTACATTTGGAAAAGATATTGGTTGAAGAATAAAGAACCTTCTGCTTTTGTTAATTTAGTGTTTGCTTCAGATCAGCCCACAGGAAAGTGCAACCCAGGCTTTATAGCTCTAAGTAAACATTAAGCATTGCAGCTCTCCAAATGGAGACATGCTAAACAAAAAGAGAGACATTTATAGATTGATAATATTATGATAATTTTTATGGTTTTGTTTTCATTTCTGAAAATCCATTAACAACCCCTCCCCCTCCCACTAATGGTCTCAATTAGCCCTAGACTATACAAAAAATATTAAGAACATTTTTATTCTTACTTTTGAATTTACAACATATTTACAATAATCATGTTTCTATCAGTAATCATGGATAATTTATATAACATATAGATAATTTAACATCATATTTTTCATCTAATATTCAGAACAATCACTCAGGCTAAACTGGATATCTCTGAGACCACACAGAATAACCAGTTTTACAATAGATCAGTCAATGCAAAGAACAAAAATCAAATATAGTATTAGAGTTAGACATGTGCCCATCAGAGGTACCATTGCAACATAAAACATGTAACTGAACCCTTGTGATGTTGAACTCTTGTGCAACTAAATACTAATGCAACTGAACCCATATGCAGCTTAACCCTATTTAACTGAATCTTTGTGCAAGTCAACCAGTTCTACAACCTATGTTTAATGGAACCCTAATGTGACACAACTCATATATCAGATCCTCAGAGCTGAACCCTATTCAGTTCAACATCAGTGTAATTCAACTCCCATGAAACTTAATTCCTTTATTTCAACCTTAATTCAACTCAACCCTCATTTTATTCAATCCCTGTTTAAACCTAAATCTGTCTGACTCAACCCCCATACAAAAAAACCACATTCAGTTCTACTCCCTTCAAATGAACAATATAACAGGGTTGCCAAAACTTTTTGGGACTAAAGTGTCAAATTCAGCAAAAAAGGGACACTTTTAGTGTCCCCTTAGAAAATTAGCTAATATAAATTAAAAGTTGACAAAAAAAGGCTTCAAATGGTTTTCTCGAAACTCCAGGGCCAGATTTACGTTCTTCTTTTTCAAGTAAAAGCAAAGCAGTTCTTCAAATAAGTTAAATCCCTTGTAAACCTTAAATCGCCTAATACGCGAAGAAGAAAAAGAATTCCGTACAATTTCTCGGGTTCTCTCGAACCTTCGGTTGTTATTCTTCTTCCGAAAACTCAGTAAGGCCCTCTTTTCATTATGGCGTTTTCCGGCACCAGAACTGGCTTTGCCACTTTTTGGACGACAGTTTTCATTTTCGTCGTTTTTGGCAAAAAATCGAAAGCGCAGTCTTATTTCATGAACTGCAGAAGATTCTGAATCATTTATGCTGCGTTTGCGGTGTTACAGAACGTAAAGAACAGTTGGAGTACTTTCTAAGATGAATGACAAAATGTGTTGTTTAGTTTTTACGTTTTCAGCCAATGTCTACTCTGTACGGCGAGAAAACGAAAACAGCGATAAAACCTGTCTTCACTATGAGCCGCCCCAGCCGGAAAACACCATAATGAAGACAGGGCTTAAAATATTTACACAAGCAGACCACAGATACGATGTCTGTCGCTACCTACACGGCTTAATTGCCCTTGCTCCCTCTTTTCCTTCAGTAGCAGATCATATCTTCTGCAAAAGTTTGTCGACCATTTCCCGCAGACTAATTTCGAAAAGCGAGTGAAAGGCGCTTGGCTTGAAACGTGCTTCACATCCTTTTCACCGGGCTTTCGCCAACGGGTTAGGTAAGGCTGCTCTCACAAAAATACACAACCACATCGTTATTTTATCCAACCATTAATGCATTAATGAGATCAATTAACTAGGAGACCAAACTTGATAAGGAGCGAAATAATGACAAGACAAATATCGCTTGTTCTGTATAAAGCTAATTTATTCTTCAAAAAACAAAGAAATGTCAAATTCTTTGCAAATAGTGACAAGACAAAAATACATGTGCTGAATCAAATGTTGAAATAAAAAAGAAAAAGCACAGAAAACCAAAGAGAAAGGCTTTTTGTTGTCAAGAATAGCTTTGGTTTTTCTAAGAAAATCCGTTTCTCACGGCCCAATCTCTTTCTTCAGAGAAGAGTTCGACGGCGTCTGTAAGAGACAATAAAAAGTCTTATTTAATCGCAATCCTTTTCACCAAAAGCAGAATGGTGCAAAACAAATGTCTAAGCAAATCCAAAATATTTTGCGCTAGGCCTTTACCATCTTCGTGGCTCAAGATTGATTGAACCGAAAAACCTAGATAGCATGAAAAGACCTTTATAAGGGAAAGACTGTGTTGGATTTCACATACGCTGCATTCCATGTTATGAAGGCTTACGAAAAGTGAGCAGATACAGAATGAATCGGATTCCAATACAGAAGCGTTATACAAAGGTCCAGCCACATTCTGGGTTCAGAAAAGGCCAAGTTTTTCAAGAAAGAAAGGAGAAAATTTCAAGAATGTTAGAGTACGAAGGAAAACTTTAATGCAGAATTCCTGTACAAGAAATCTGTTTAAACCTTCAGCCTTCATTTTTGAAAAAAAAGTCAATTTTTACTGGTTAACCATTTTGGAGAAAAAAACTTCGGCTACTGCAATCTGATTTCAGTTATTTGGTTTTCTGATTGGTCAGACAAATAGGTTGGGTTCAAATTCATTTTCTATTTGCTCATCCTTATCGCCAGCCTTGCAGTACCACCTCGAAAAGTTGTTAAGTGATATTGGCGGAATCTGCCACCGATCCAACGACGAAGCGCTACGAGTAACCATCTGCTTTACATGGATGAGGGAATCCACAGTTTTCACTTCCAACCTATTTCGCAACTTAGTTATAATGTTTGTTGGTTGAGAAAACCGTCTTTCGGCACCAGCACCTGAGTGAGGTAACGCGCATAAGTTAAACCAAAAGTTTGATAGTTCAAAGAATTTGGTAGTGCCGTCGGGATTCTTCCCATCTAACAAGAGCTTCCAAAAATAATATGGTGAGGACACTAGCTCTTCACCACCAGACTTCAGGATTATTTCTTCTTTGAAATCTGGCAGGCTCAGCCACTGGTTTTCGAGAGTGTCTCTAGCAGACTATCTCGCTCTGGCTTTTCCCCAGGAGTTCGCTAAATCTGCTGGTCAAAGGACTAATCTTTTCAACAGTTCCATTCACGGCAACTTTTGGGGCTAAGTACTCAAGAGCTTGTAACGTCTTATCTTTATGATTGACCCACTTTCTCATCTGCTTCACCAGTTCATTGTAGAATCCCAAGCACGTCAGCCTAAACTGTTCGACAGCTTTCCCTGATGCTCCTTCTTTATTCAGAAAAGCTTCTGTATTGGAACCACACAACACATCTTTCACATCTTTGTAGTTTCGGGGCTCAAGAGGCAACTCAAAAGCATCACTTGTGTTCAGGATTTCTAGTTTCACGAAGCTCTTGATGGCAATCAATGTCGATCTGAAGCTTGTTATCAAAGTGTGGATCATTGTGTCCCCAGACTGAAACTGTACGTTCAAGGTATTTATCTTACCAAGCAAAATGGCAGATCACCAGACATTGGCTGTCAATGGACACTCAGTTTATCACCACAGGGAAATTATGTGCCTTGAGGGTAGATTTAAACAATGGCACATGAGTCAGAACTTGTCACAACCATTGTCAGAAAGACGAGAAAAACCAATGTTTCAGTAGGTTAGTAATGACCACGAAAAAAAATACTGTTGATACGTCAAATTTTACAGCCGAACTAGCAGGCCTTCCTCAGCAAAATAGAAACCTCACTTTTTCACATCTTCATGACAATGGTATAAAGAGGTCAATACAGAGTCCTTTCACATTTGAACTTCTTATGTTTAGGGTTGTCAGAGAATCACAACTGAGACACTGAGTGATAACGCAACTACTTCAATCTGAAAAAGCTGTCCTAACTGAAATAACTGTGTAAACATTATGCAAAAAAAAGGTGACCACATCTTGGTTAACTACTAGGTTTATAGGTATAGAGTCTACAATACTCATAGAATAAAAATCTGGCCTATACCCTCATGTAGAGATGCATCAAACTGGGAAATGAGGAAAAAACCCAAGTTGGTCAAGTTAGCATTGCCTTCGGTCAACCTGCTTGTTTACATATCTGTGGCGATTTTAGACGCTTGATAACTTGGTTTTGTGTGCATAATCTCGGAAAGCTTGGATGGTTTCAATAATAGTCTTCTGTTTCTTCTTTAAACAGTCCACCAGGTTACAGCATGTAAAGCGAAACATTTTTAACTGCCGTTTTTGCATCCTTTCATCACTTTTGGCAAAAAGCACATTTCGTTAGTTAACACTTGGTACACTGGATGTGATGTTCAGTCTATGACAGTATTACATTTTCTTGACAGTTACCAGAGAATTTTCTAGTGGGTTAAACTGTACCCATATGGGACAGGGTCCACCCTCTCAAATGCATGTGAACCTAAACTGCATATTTACTAAAAGCCTAATATCTTAATTCAGGAAATCAACTGAGGTTCAGCCTCGCCCTAAAAATGATCAAGCAGCAGCTAACTACTATCCAGGCCGCACCTCTGCATACTCCTGTAGACTACAAGTCATAAAACACCTTAAGCTTTTACTTACCAGCCGTTATACGCTTGCTTCAGTTTTTTATAAAAAAAAAATTTTCTAAACTCTCTTGAGCAAGTCACATGTTCCACCACGTTTGAATTTTGGTGCTTTTGAAAAGGAAAGTAGTGCGGATACGATAAAAAACAATCCCTAAGACGAAAACGAACCTGAAAAGTACAAAGCACAAATTAAAACAGTAGCAGTTAATAAAAAACTGAAAATAAATACGTATGGTGTTGATTTTGAAAAAATGCCAAAAAGTGTCCTTTTTTCTAAAAAGTGGCCTTTTTTCACCCAATAGTGGCACGGTGTCACCCCAGAGTGAAAAAGTGTCAAAATAGCACTAAAAGTGTCCCTTTGGCAACCCTGTAATAGAACCAGAACATGAATTATTATTCATTATATTATGATTATATTAAATAATCCAGTAATTATTTATAGACGGCGATTAATGCTGATGCAAACTGCTATTAGTGATTAAAAGTAAGTGGCAAGTTTATATAGTTGAATAATAAACATTAGAGACTTATATAAGTAGTTTATAGACATTAAGGGAACCGTGAAGCCTTCTTTCAGCGGGCCACGACATAGGTCGTTTTTACATTTTTGTCCGGGACTTACCACTGAATATTTGGCTATTTTCCCAAGAGTTATGGCTGGTAACAAACGAGCGCGTTCTAGCCCAGTAAAAGGACGGGACAAGTGTTTGTCTTGTGCAATTAATTTAAGCGAGGAATCAAGCGCTATGAATTGTGATGATTGCGATTGCTGGTTATGTATCGAATGTCTTGAGCTCTCGGAACCAGAATACATCTTACTTACAAAAATGACTCGTCGCATGGGTTGTCAATGGAAATGTCCAATGTGCAAGGGAAACACCCAAGCGAGCAATGTTAATGCCTCCGAGATTGCACGAGTTGTTGATGCGTCTATTAAGAACTCTCTTAGTGGTTTTCAGAATGCAGTTAAGACCCTAGATGTTAAGATTAAGGAGGCAGTTAAGGACTCTTTTGCTAGCTTTAAAGATGAAATTAAAGCGGAAATTGACACTCAGTTTAAGGCAATAGAAGATAGGATTCATACTCTTGAGCAATCCTCAGGAATGGCAAAGGATAATAACACCTTAAAAGATTTAGTGACCACTCAAGTAGTTACATTGAAAAAAACTTTAGATGAACAGTTTGAAATCCGCGTAAAGGCAATGATTGCCGAGGATCGTGAAAGACAAAAAAGAAAACTTAATATAGTCGTCTTTGGAGTTCCTCTACAAATTGATGATGCCCGATTTTAAGTGATTATTTGGCTAAGAATTATGGAATCCCTGATGTTACTGTCCTGAATGTTTGCAGACTAGGAAACGTAAAAACCCCACCAGGTTCCAGTACTCAACGTCCTGTCCCGATTATCTTTTCAGTGGCAAATTTAAAACTAAAGGAATTAATCCTTCAGAAATCTTTTGAAAGAAAGGGTGCCATTCAATTTAGAAATGACGTGTCAAAGCATGATCGCAAAAAAAGACAAAGATTATATGAGGAATTGCATAAGAGAAGATTGAATGGGGAAGTGGACATAGTAATCAGAGGAAATAAGATTGTGTCAGAAAACTGCCAGAGTTTTGCGACGCGTCAGTCACCGTCGCAGGAGAATGTCATAGAGTTATAGATATATCTGGTACCCCTTTAAGACTTGTAAATAGTTCTATAAGTAGTGTTTCCATTTGTGATAGTACTAGTGAAGTTGGCTCTCCCAAATATACAGAAACTGAATCGTATGTTAGTGCTAGATCGAATACCAGAAACTATGAACTCATCGGATACCATTTTTTTTAAATCATGTGATTCTGGATCAAGCAAAGCTAATGACGAAAATACTGTTATTGAAGGGCTAATTCTAATGGTACTATATAGCAATGTAGACTGTATTACCACAAAGATGAATGAAATTAAGTCGGTGATATCAACGAGGTATGAAGTAAGTGTTTTTGCCTTCACTGAAGTGAAACCTAAACGTACTGCATTTGCTCTAAATGATACACAAATTCAAGTGCCTGGATTTGAGCTACTCACCAATCTGTCGAAGCCAGATGGTAGAGGGATAGCAGTGTACGTCAGATCTCCGCACCAGGTAAGAGCTCTTACAGTAAATTCACATTACGAACCTTGGGTTGAACAAATATGGAGAACGATTCTGCAGCGAAGTTTCCCTGTAGTCATAGGCTGTCCTTATAGAAGTCCCAGCTCCCCTTGTCAGACAAGTTCCCTTCTAGCAATTGCATATTCTATTAATAATGTTATGAAGCATTGGTATAAAAATGTTCTTATTGTGGGAGATTTTAATTTATCGGAATTACACTGGATTGAGGGGTTTGCTGTTGCAGAAGGGGTTGAACACTCAAATTGCCTACTTCTGGACTGCAACCATGAACATTCGCTATACCAAGCAATTGATTTTCCGACCAGGTATAGAAGTGGGCAGAACCCAGCCTTAATAAGCCTTTTGTTTATTAATGACCATGAGACGCTCATTAGTGTCGACTCGGAACCACCATTTGGAGCGAGTGACCATGTTGCAATTACTTGTAGGCTTAGGTTGTACCATCAGAAGGATAATTGGATTATGCATATGTACACAAATTACAACCAGGTCAGACATGAGTTAGCAAGCCAGGATTGGTCATTCATTGATGAAAAGAGTATGGAGGAGGCTTGGCTTGAAATGAAAAGGGTTTTAATTAAAGCAACAGAAAAACATACAGTAATTTCCTGGAAAAGAAGACCCAAAACCCTACCATTTATCACTCGTGATGTCAAGCAAGCTGTAAGGAAAAAGAAGAAGTATTGCAGCAAATATAAAAGTAGCCCCTCCCATGAAAACAATGAGAAATTTAAACAAACCCGGAATAAAGTTAGGTATCTCACGAGAAAGCTTACGACAGAATATAAAGAGGGATTGGCATTGGATTCAAAATCTAATCCTAAGAGATTTTGGAAGTATGCTTCAGCTCGGAATCCGGGGAGACACTCAGTTACAGAACTACTTGTGAATGGCAATATAGTTAGTACCCCAAATAATATGGCAGCTGAATTGAGTAGACAATTTAAGTCAGTGTTCAAGCCTCCAGACGATGCCCCCTTACCAGAAGCACCAGAATATTCTATTGGGGAACCTATGCAAAAGATAACTGTGGTTGCCTCTGATGTGGAGAGGCGGCTGAAGCTGCTTAATCCTAACAAATCAATTGGCCCTGATGAAGTTCACCCACAAGTATTGAAAGAAGCTCATGCGGAAATAGCCCTTCCCCTTACAAACATGCTTCAGAAGTCTCTTGATACTAAGCAGATTCCTCAAGACTGGCGGGATGCAAACATTACACCTGTACACACAGGAGGTAGCCGCAACAACGTTTCCAATTATCAACCCATTAGTCTTACATCTGTAGCTGGTAAAATCTTAGAAGGAATCGTGAATACTCACATTGTCGAACACCTGACCACAATGAGCTGCTCAATGATAGTCAGCATGGCTTTAGACATGGACGCTCGGTTGAAAATAATTTGATTGATGCGTATGATTATGTTACTGAGCATCTAGATCAAGCAATCTCTGTTGACTTAGTTCTATTGGATTTTGCGAAAGCCTTTGATAAAGTATGTCACCGTCGACTAAGGACC
>NC_088866.1:19353575-19365436 GCF_032884065.1 Artemia franciscana
GTAGATTCTGCAAATCTGCAGCTCCATTAAGCAAATCCGGTTTTAATGGAGACCAATCCCCATTGACAGCTTACAGATTGGAGACTACAAGCGTTTCAGGATTGGTATGCTGGCAGATTGGCTAAAGTAGAAGTTGAAACGTGTCTTTAGATTCAATTGGCTTTTAGCCTAAATGCTCTGCTTAATGCCATTGTGAATAGGTGGTCTATTCAAGAAGAACACATAAAGTTATAAATCACCAATTCTGCTCCAAATATAAATATATTTTAACTTGAGTCAATGTTTTATGTTTAAAACTTTTCTTTATGAGCTTCAAAAGGCTAGCCAAATTTGGAGAATAAGTAGAGCTAGGTAAGATTGAAAGGACTTTTGTGCAATGTTTCGTAGCCTAATTCCTTAGCAGGCCTATTGTGTTTATTTGGCATCCCAGGAAGACTTGGTGTTGATATTATGACAGACAACAGTGCACTTTATCTGGCAAAAACTGACGAATAGAGGCACGGATTTGTTCAATGTGCTGCTATTGAACATGATTCTTCAGGCCCTTAGTCCCATTTTTGATTTCATTCTGATTATAACCAGAGGAAATTTGCATAAACAGATTAATTTGCAGCTGTTATAAACTATATAAATAATTTAAACCGAAGCACCACTGACAGTGCAGCTTTACCCACCATAACTAGAGAAATTCAAAGTAATACTAAATTAAGTAATACTTTTTTGCCCTTTTGATTTTTATTTAGATCTAAAGATTCCGTGTAGCTTAACCCTTGTTTAACTCGACCCTCTTTCAGCTCAAACACTGTGCAATTCAACCCTCATTTAACTCATTCCTAATGCAGCTCAACCTCTGTGACAGGTTAGACTGGGTTGAATAGGGCTGAGTTGTATAGTTTGAATTGAATAGGGTTTGAGTTGAGTGAGAGTTGATAGAAGCGTGTTTGAGAAAAACGAGAGTTGAAGCAAACAGAATCTGAGTTGAGTGTAATGAAGGTTGAGTTAAATGCACACTAACATCTAAACGTAAAAGTAAAAAGGCATAATAGTGTAAATTAGCAATGATGAAAGAAAATAATGGACCTCAGAGTTTTTGCTTCCTTTTTAGTTATAACCGAAGCTGTTGAATCAACCTTTTTGCTAGAATAACAGACAATGTTTTTTTTTATGGCACTTGGTATTAACCAAGTGGCATATAGCAATCACAAGTTCTGTCAGTCTGTCTGTTGTTCTGTCCTGGTTTTGCTACTTTAGGCACTTCAACGCAAGCTAGGACGATGAAATTTGGCAGATGCATCAGGGACTGGACCAGATTAAATTAGAATCCCGATTTGACTATCTGGGGAGGGGGTGAGTGGGCCGGTTAATGTGGCAAAAAAATGGAGTATTTCAAATTTACAAATGGGCAATGGGATCTTAATGAAATTTTATGTTTGGAAGGATATCGTGTCTCAAGCTCTGATTTTAAATCCCGACCAGATCCGGCGACATTGGGAAAGTTGGAGGGGGGGGGGGCTAAAATATTGGGAAAATGCTTAGAGTAGAATGATTGGGATGAAACTTGGTGAGAAAAATAAGCAGAAGTCCCAGATCGGTTATTGACATGACGGGAATAGATCTGCTCTGTTTGAAGGAGTTGGAGGGGGGGGGTAAATTCAGAAAAATTAGAAAAAATGAGGTATTTTTAACTTAAGAAAGAGAGATCGGATATTATTGAAATTTGAAGTTTGGAAGGATATTGCATCTCAGAGCTCTTATTTTAAATCCTGACTCGATCTGGTGACATTGAGGGGGGGGGGGGGCATAAAATCTCGGAAAATGCTTGAGTGGAGAGACCGGGATGAAACATGGTGAGAAAAATAATCAGAAGTCCCAGATCGGTTATTGACATAACAGGAATGGATCTGCTCTGTTTGGAGGAGTTGGGGGGGGGGGGGGTAAATTCAGAAAAATTAGAAAAAATGAGGTATTTTTAACTTAAGAAAGAGAGATCGGATATTATTGAAATTTGAAGTTTGGAAGGATATTGCATCTCAGAGCTCTTATTTTAAATCCTGACTGGATCTGGTGACATTGGGGGGGGGGGGCATAAAATCTTAGAAAACGCTTAGAGTGGAGGGACCGGGATGAAACATGGTGGGAAAATAAGCACAAGTCCTACATGCGTGATTGACATAACCGGAACGGATCCGCTCTCTTGGGGGGGGGGGAGGGTTAATAATGAAAATTAGAAAAATGAGGTATTTTTAACTTATGAAGGAGTGATCGGATCTTAATGAAATTTGATGTTTGGAAGGATATCATGCCTCAGAGCTCTTATATTAAATCCCGACCGGATCCGTTGAAGGTGAAGTTGGGGGGAGGGCGGAACTTAAAATCTTGGAAAATCCTTAGAGTGGAGGGATAAGGATGAAACTTGGTGGGAAAAATAAGCACAAGTCCTAGATACGTGATTGACATAACCGGAATGGATTTGCTCTGTTTGGGGGAGTTGGGGGGGGGATTAATTATAAGAAATTTGAGAAAATGAGGTATTTTTAACTTACGAAAGAGTGATCGTATCATAATGAAACTTCATATTTAGAAGGACCTCGAAACTCAGATCTCTGATTTTAAATCCTGACCAGATCCAGTGTCATTAGGGGGAGGGCGGAAATCTTGGAATACGCTTATAGCGGAGAGATCAGGATGAAACTTGGCGGAAAGACTAAGCACAAGTCCAAGATAGGTGACTGACATAACCAAATCAGATCCGCTCTCTTTTGTGGAGTTGGGGGGGGGGGAGTAATTCTGAAAAATCAAAAAAAAATAATATAGCCTATTTGTAATTTACGAACGGCTTATCAGATCTTAATTAAATTTGATATCTAGAAGGATCTTGTGCTTTAGAACTCTCTTTTTAAATCCCGACCAGATCTGGTGGCATTGAAGGGAGTTAGAGGGGGAAACTGGAATTCTTTGAAAACGTGAAAATGAAAGTATATTACGAATGGGTGATCGGATCTTAATGAAACTTGATATATAGAAGAATCTTATATCTCAGATGCTCCATTTTCAGTTCGAATCGGATCCGGGGACATAGAGGGTTGGAGGGGGGAATCAGAAATCCTGGAAACCGGAAATCTTGGAAAACGGTTAGAGTGAAGAAATCGGGATGGAACATGATGGGAAGAATAAGCATAAGTTATAGATACGAGATTGACATAATTGGTAGGGGGGTTGTTAACTTGGAAAAATTAGAAAAATTGAGCTATTTTTAACTTGAGAACGAGTGACCGTATCTTAATGAAATTTGATATTTAAAAGGAACTTATGTCTCAGAGCTCTTATTCCAAATCCCGACCAGATCTGTTGACATTGGGGGGAGTTGGAGGGAGAAACTGGAAATATTAGAAAACACTAATAATTGTTGTAGATACGTGATTGACGTAACCGGACTGGGTCCGCTTTCTTTGGGGGAGTTAGGTGGGGGGGGGGGGGGGTTCAGTGCTTTGGCGAGCTTGGTGCTTTTGGACGTGCTTCTTTTTTTTAGCTGATGACGGACAGAACATCTACCTACATGATGTTTGCTCTCAAATGTTGAAACATGAATATGGTAGTCTGCAAACAGCTCCGCGTGTTCTTAGTGGAAAAATTATTCAACAAGAAACATATTCAATGACCCCTGAGTTGAGAAGCCATTTGCGGTATTTAAAACATCTACCGGTGCCGACTGTATTCGTAGTCATCAAAGTAGAACTAGATGACTGTGTCATCAGCCAAGAAACGTTTGATCATTTCAGAGGTGAGTAACCGATTTTTTTTTTTTTTTTTTGGTTTATTTACTAGCCCTAACCTTGCCAAATTCACATTTTGAGTCTTAAAAAACATTAAAAAGTAATTAAAAGCAGACCACTAATTAAGAAAAATAATAACGTGGTTACAGGGGCTATAAACAACAAAATAAGGCGAAAAATATAAATGTGTCCATAATTTACAAGAATATAATGCGTTATTATGTTTATGGATAAACCCCTTTCTTTCTTCTTTAAAAATTTTATTTCCTTTCTTTGCTCTTGGTAATTACCATCGAATACATTTTGCGGTTTGTCTAATTTAATTGCAAGCATAGTATTTGTTAATAAACACTCGGAAACCAGGGGCGCAGGTAAATGGTGAGTTCCAAGGCGTGGATGCGCATTGCCGACCTTCTGGGCGTCTTTAGGGTCTTAATTAGCTTACGTGTCCGCATTTGTCGCTAAGCTGGACGATCTTGTCGGTTCGTTCTTTATACTCTCCCCCTAACTCTAAACCCTAGCTTTACCCCTGTCGGAAATATTTTTAGTTTTGTTAGAAATTTTAAAATTGGGCCTCTTTATGTAATCAAGAAGCGTCGTTAATCAGTGAATGAATTGAATTTTTAAACAAGTATAAAGGTAATGCTCTGAGCTGTAAAACTCTTGAAGTCGTCCACATTTGTAAATGAACAGATTTTCAAGTTTTTTGTTCTTCAGATTTCAGATTTTCATGTTATTTTGTGGTAGATAGATAGATAAGATTTACTCAAAATTATTTTATCATACAGTAAATATATTCTTCTAATTCCTTATAGGCCCCCAGTCCAGTAAAAGAGGGGAATACATATGTTTCAGTTAAGCACTAAATCAACAGAAGAAACAAGTTAAGCATGTTAAATAAATTCAATAAAATTCAATAAATCAAATATACTCCAATAAATACTGTGCAAAAAGAAGAAAAAGAACAAAAAAAAAACAGAAAACCAACAAAATTTTACAGGTCGTTTTTGACAAATCTATAAACCATTTTCTCCAATAATGTTTCATACCGTTTTTTTAGGATGGTGGATATAGACTTATAAGCCTTTGTTGGCGCCTTATCTATATATACTCCCCAAATGTTGGTGACAATTCATCAATCTTGATTTGTTTGAAATTTGAAAGTCGGAAGTTGCGAACACAACCTAATTCTCTTAAGAGACTAATCATATATATCTTTGATGCGTAATTTTTTTATTTTTTTTATGTATGTTTTCAAGTTTTCTCGTTTATTTAGCCAATGTAAAATCACCAAGGAGCACATCATGGTTTATAGCAGTGAAAGCAAATTCTATTTAGTTGCGTGTTTTCAAGTAGGCTTGTCTTAAGCAGCCATTTGACTAATCCCAACCTTTTCTTCATATTGGTGGAGTGGAATTGAATGATTTGTAACATTTAAATTAAAGCTAAAAAAAAAATTACAACTGTATCATAATGCGAGAACGGACAAATTAGTTTAGAGGGATGTAAGGCTCTTGGCTGTGTTTGCACAACCAGGTCACACTAGTACCATTAGGCAAACCCTGCAAAAAGAAAATAGAAAAGGAAGTTATGAGTACTGATGAGGACAGCCATTACTTGAGGGGAAGGGAAGAGATATCGGGATTTTATTTCGGTGGACAAGTAAAACTAGTCATGACTTTTTAACTTTGTGTCAAGATAAAAGGGGTGTGCATTGAAGCCACCTCCCTCGATGTAAAGGTATGACACTCGTTGCAATGAAAAATGAAAGTTTGTCAGCTCTAACTAGTAGTAAGCTGTGGCAAGACGAATATAGTTCGGTTGAGGGAAAAAAAGATTTTTTTTTTCTGGGGAAAGAATAGAGGCTCCATGATGTAAAGTCTTCGAGAGATTTCGAAAATCTTCTCTACCCTCCTTTCGTTTGGTGCACTTTCTGCCCTATGTATCTTTGTTGATACTTTACCCGTATTTCCTTTCGTATATTTTCTTTTTATAAAAATTTTATCCTTTTTTATGCGCTTGTATTTTCAAGATCGTTTTCCTGAACGTGAAGAACGCCTACGAAGTAAAGACCATGTGGAAATAAAGCCTCTTGGCTCTTCTCTTCATTTCCCATCCTGCTCACGGGATGAATTACGACATGGGTAAGAAATTTTGTCTGTGCCTTCTAGCCTATGGTAAGCCGAATTAAATTTTTTGCTTTGGTGGATATTCTGAATTTATTTAAAATTAAAAAAAATTGAGGTTGGTGCTTTGCCTTTTTCTTCTGAAATTCCGTATCTTTTTTGGTACCTTTTATTTGTTACGCTAAAATACATAATTTTGGTTTTCAAAATTATATAAAGTTATGATCCCTTTTACCCGCTTAAAGGCTCAAAAGGTAATTTCCCCCAGAAGCAATTGGTGAGTTCTGAAATCGTATAAAGAAGGCAGTGTAAGCCTAGAATTGGGACCACTGAGAAGGAAATTAATTAAGAAAACATAATGTGCTGAATAATTGTAATTAGCTCATTTTGACTTCGATTCTTCTATACTTTACCTCCAACCCCACTACTGCGCAGATAGCCCAAATTGTATATTTTCTATGCATTTTGCCATACGTTAATCCTGTGCTTCAATCAATCTACCCGTAAATCGAATCAAAGCGGACGAAATCAAAAAGCTGAAATCACATGGGAACTATATAATTTGGGTTATGTATTTGCACATTATAGAGGAAAGGGTAATGTGTTTTGGAATCTTAGTCCAAATGTGTTAACTAGAATTATTCTCCATATTATGAAGTGAGAAATGTTTTCTTAACATGTTTCATTTTCAACAGCTCCAATTCTTCCATTCCACCATTATTTTTAACAAGTATGAAAAGTATTCATTTTACGGGTTTTGGAAGTTCTGGTTTTTAGGGTTCGCTTACTTTCGTTACTTGTACGGTTCACAACCATCAGCTGTTTGAAAATCGAGTCTTTTTCAACATTGAAAGATAGTCTACGCAAATTTATGTGCCAAATGTTCTTCTTGTCAATTATTTGAGAAAGCGTGAGTCTTTTTATATTTTACCAAGTTCTTAAGATTCACTTACCAATAGAGGGTGTATATTAGCCAAGCCGTTGGAGTCACTTACCATTAGTGGTTGTGCATGAGCCACGTCTTTGAGTCATTTACTAATAGTGGTTGTGTGCGAGCAAGTTTTTGGAGTCACTTATCATTAGTGGTTGTACGTGAGCCAAGTTTTTTTTTTTTTTTTTTTTTTTTTTTTTTTTTTTTTTTTTTTTTTTTTTTTTTACCGCAGTACTACTAACGTTCACAAAGCACAGCTTCGCTTCTGACCTCTTGTGCATGTCAGACGAGCAGTCAACACTAAATGGGATACCCACCAGGTGGGAGCTGAGGTAAAAGAAAAGAGGAATCGCTTGGTGCTGGAGAAATCGCGTTTTAGCAGATTGAAACTCAGAATTGTTTTATGTGCTTTCGTTGAGTTGAAAGGCTGATTACAGTACGTTCTGTTTTGAAACCGTCGAAAAGGTTTTGTTCAAACTGAGTCACAGCCTGTGAAGCTTCGACTGTATTCACGAAGTTCTGACAAATCAACGATGTATTTGAACCGATCATTGAAACCAGGAGGGACGTAATTGATAACAGCAAGGAAAATCAAAGCAGCTAGTTTAGGGCCTTGTGATACACCACATTTAAATTCTGTCTATTCTGATTCGAGCAACCATTGGAAAAAGGGTGGAAACTTTTTGATACAGTTGCCCTAGTAAAATCGACTACAAATAGGAGAGTAGACTTACGAGTACTCATGGCCTTGAGATCGTGAGCTGCAAGAAGATTTTGGGTCAACTCAATAGCCTTTCGGTAGTCTACAAAATAAATGAGCAAAAGAAAATTCAACTACCAAATAAATGAGCAATGTAACTATTTAACTACTAAGCGGTAAAGCCGCAATAAATAGCAGCTACATGCTAACAGGCAACCATATTGGAATGGGTCAGGTGACGATGGGTACCTGACTGACTGACTGATCATATCTCAAACAGTAACCTCTACGAAAAACATAGTTCAATCCCACTTTCTAGGGCTATAACAAGAGAAAGATTGAGATGGCTAGGAAACGTTCTGCAGATCAAGGATAACAGATTGCTGAAGATCGTCCTTGTCAGCCAACGGTCTAGGGAAACGAACATTTAGCAGGTCGTCCTGAACGGAATGGAGAGGATGTCGTAAGAAAAGATTTAAGGGAAATGAGAACTTCTTGGGAGGGATTAAAGGGGGTGACTTAATACATTGGGATGAAGAAGGAGCTTGCATAGTTGTGTTGGCCTCAGGCGGCTTTGTGTTGCAGTGAGTTGTTAGTAGTAGTAGAGGAGTAGTAAGCGACGGTAATACTTGTGGAAGTAGTCGGTAGAATAAAGATTCTGTAAAATTTGTAAAGTTCTTTGTGTTTAATATACGTCTCAGCATATTGCAAATTTTAGATCCTTTAACTTTTGAAACAACACGAACACAGAAATGCTTCTGTGCACCGAGAAATGTCTGTTCAGTGAACCACTGATTGACCATCGATTCCAAAGTTTGGCTAAAAACATCGCAGACTTACGAACGAGTTTGACCGACAATTTACCGACAACTGACACGGTTGATGGTGATGATTTGGTTTAGAATCTTCGGCTGCTGCAACTGCTTCCGCTAAAATAGTCATTTTGTTTTTCCTCGGCTTTTGCTTGCCTTTTTTGCTTGCCAAAGAATGTTCTAGTGATCAGGGCTTGACGAGAACCCAAAGGTGGCGGGGAATGGGGAGATAATAATAGTTTCTCACGTTTTTAAAAATAAGGTGCAGAATACTTCCACCCTGGCACGTAGCCGCTCCGGTGACTACTTGTTTCAATCCTTGTTTTAATTCTTTTAATGCTTATTTAATCAAGGGCACTTAATGCGTATTGTCTATTTGTCTGATTGAAGGTGCCGATAATTACAAGGCTAGAGGAAAGTTAAATCTGGCGAAGTTTGTCGATGTGCATGCATAGTAAAATATGAGTTAATTTAGGTGAACTCACTTTTAAGTAGAACCTAAGATCACACTGGCTATTTATGCTGATTGAAAAACGAAGAAGAAAAAGAGAAACAAAAAGAAAAAATGTTATGAGGATAATTTTCAGGTCGTGAATAACCCAGTCTCTTGTTAAAAGTGATCCTTGTTATTGCTCTATCTTTTCATTGTCTACTGTTATTTTTCTTATTTTTTCTTCATTTACCCGTAAATTTTGTTACTGACAAAATGCGAAATTGCCTGAACTGCTATTACCCCTAAGAAAAGTGAAAAAAACACCTTTAGGAGGGGAACGTTATTATTAACGAAACAAAAAATAGAAAAGCAAAAATGAAAAAGAAGATATTTCCCATAAACTCCATTGAAAAAAAGAAGATTATTAATCAAAGTATTTGAAATGAAGACTGTACCTACTTATGATGAAGATGGCAGTCTTGACTCGTATTAGGTAACACTGTATGATATTTCGCATGAACATTGTTTTAGAGGGTGGTGAAGATTCTTGGCAAATGTGGTAATGCTTAAAGGACTTACGGGTGATGCACAACTTTGTCTCTTCAAATGCTGACTGTGGCCTGTTCAACTGTGATATTTCACTCTGCCTATTTGATTGTGATTGAACTGTTTGTCTTTGGTTATTGGACTTTGATTGCGATATTTATCTATGACCAGTTTAACTGTTAATTTTTAACCTGTATGCTTGATATTAATTGCGATATTGACTCTGATATTTGACTCTGACAGTAACCTATTTGACTATGTAGCAGAGGATGTACGCTCTTCTATTGTACCTAATTTACTGTGATAAAGAGTATGGGAAGTAATAATAGTGGAAACTGGCGTTAGTGTTAAAAAAACACCAACGTCATCTGATGTTTGGTTTTTTCTGGTTCAAGGTTTAAAATATTTTCCTATCAGAAACAAGATGAGACATTTATTACTGCTCTAATTTTACCAACTACATCAATTATAATAATTTACATAATTATTACACCGAAAAGATACAAAGAAACAGGAAATACTAGATTGTATTCATGTTTTTGTTATACCGCCTTTTTATTAATAAATAAAATGAAAATATATAAATAATATAAGTAATGGTGTAGATAATTTTGAAGACCCCACTGCTTTTTCATGACAATAAATAAAAGTTTAAATAGGGATAAAATCCTTCTAATAGACAGTGATAAATTTCATAAAAATACTAGATATTTCGGTCACATATGCAGTGACTGCAATCCGCAATAATACTAAACTAGAACAATTAGAAGCAATAATTTATGTACAAAATTAGATCTCGTTTCCAAATTCTGGTTAGTGTGTCCAACATATGAGCTTCCGCAAGTACTTTTTATCTGATAGACCCCACTTTGTCGCCCTTATGACATTAAATCCTTCCCAGAATTTATTACCCATAGTGTTACTACTCTTTAAAGCTACCTTTCGACAATTACTGTGTAAAATTTCTTTTAAGTTTCTAACTCAGCCCAGGTGCATATGGTAAGGAAGAAAAAACATCCTTCTCCTGAGTTGTCTCCAAGACTTCCTTAGAAATCTCAAGAAACTTTTTTTTTTCCTTTTGAAAAAGTCTGGTTAATTAACCACTCTAGATACATGTTACTTGTTAGCATTTTTCTTAGAAAAGACAACTCAAAAAATTCGGAGAGCAAATATTAAAGATCCTGTTAGTTAAAGAAATGATCAAACCAATTTTTACTTGGCGAGCGTGCCCGGAGCTAAGCGACAAAAATTTATTCTTATTATTCGGTTTTCTGTGCATTTTAAAATCCATACTATTTTCATTTTTTAAAAGAAGAACATCAAGAAAAGGAAGTTTCCCATCCTGTTCTAATTCAACAGTAAAATTTAAAGCACCCCCCCCCCCCCCAAACAATTGAGATGTTCCAAAAATTCTTTTAATTCCTCCTCCCCATAATTCCATTCTGAAATTATGTCAACCATATACCGACCCTAAAAATTATATTTTAAAAAATTAATCTAACGCAACTGTTTTAATATTAAAAAAAAAAAAAATATCTGGCAATGGAGATAAAGGGACCCTCATGGGTAAACAATTTACTTGTTCGAATTTTTTTTTCTGAATTGATAAAATAAGAGAACTGGTTGCACAACCTTACTGAAAAGTTTCGGCTGCTTCTACATCAATGTTTGTGTGCTTTGATACAATGTCGAAGCTTTGAAGCAAAGAGCTTTAAGAAATTTCTACTTCTTTTGGTTTTTCGACGAAAGTCGATTAATTTTTAATCTAAGAAATTTGTGTGGACAAAAGAGGTTTACAGATTGACACTAACCACTTGCTCAAAACATTTATCGTGTAAATTATTGATTTTAATTGTTTTAGTTCAGTATTACTACTGATGATGGTGATTGTGAAATTTATCACTTGCTATTATAAGGATTTATCCCTATTTGAACTTCTATTTATCGTGATAAGTTATGGATAAAGGTTTTAACTAAGATAGAGAACAAATTAAACTAAAAAGGCCTAAATATTTTGGCTTTGTATTTGAAAACCTATATCATCGAAAAAAAAAAGAAAACCGTAAAATGATCGAGTAAAAGATACGAAAAGGATCATTGAAAGATAATATGAAGCGAGAGAGTAAAATATATACAGATTGTTTCTAAAAAAGATAGAAAATATTTCTTTGTATATTTATAGAGTTTTATTTATTTTTTTTTTTCTGTTGATAATTATTTCCAGAGATAAACCAAAAACACTCAGGATTTTTTATTTTATCTTCTACACTGTCGTAGTTAAACGTTTTATCCATTATTTCTTAAGTATTTTTTGTTCTAGAGATGAGCCGGGCCATTCTCAACCACAGGAAAGTGAGGAAGTTCAATTCCTGCCTTCACATCGTTGGCAACGTGAGCCTTCTCCTGCTTGGCAACTTCAACCGCTTGACTTATTGGGAGAAGGTACTTTTTTTAGGATATAAAGTCTTAAAGGCCATTTTCATATAATCTTAATCTTACAGAGGCATGTGTATCTGTTGGTTCAGATCGAATTCTTGTTG
>NC_088866.1:19365536-19412233 GCF_032884065.1 Artemia franciscana
GGGGAAAACATACTATGAATCGCACCTGTGTCTTAGACGCAGGCGCATTGCTTCACAGGATTCCCAGGGCGAAGAAAGAAACATATTCGGAGATCTTAAACCAGACGCCATTATTGTCTTTGATGACTACATCGCCGCTTATTGGTCTTTTTACTTTATCGTTGTATTCCTGAGCACCACAAGGTGTAATTGCAGAGTGGGCCTAAGCCAACCACTTTAGGTGCAACTTGGGATATCGAAGCCATTGTTAAGAAGAGTGGGACTGAAACTTCCTTTTGCTCACGCAATTCTAGGCTGCGACACAACTTCCCGTCTACATGGACTTAGCAAAGGGATTGTGCTTAAACGGCTGAGAGACTACAAAGAGCTTAGGAAAAATACTTAAACCATTCCTAAAATTGATGCCTCGAAAGAAGAAATTAAAGCAGCGGAAGAGGCTGTAATTTCTATATTGTACCAGTGGCATATTAAAAGGGGGGCGCAACCCGTCGGGTGTAGTGGTTGATTTCTGGTTGGGACTGCTTGTTTGAGTTGGGATGAAAGTTATTTTTTTGTATTTGGTTTTTAATAGTTGAGTTTGTAATAAGTTTTTAATTATTAAGACTGTTTTTTTTTGCAAACAAGTTTGAAACAATGTTTTTTCACTTTGTTTGGTCTCTGTTAGTTTTTACTAATATTGCATACCGCCAAAAAGTATTTAATTAAATTCGGGCTTATCAAGGGAATCTGTCCGCATTACTACAAAAGCCAACCAAGAGGCCAGAATCTTTATTTTCTAATAAAAAAAATTTCTAATAAAAAGGATCTAAGAATTTATCTAATAAAAATCTAAAATCCTACCTTCTTTTGGCTGTCAAAATAATATTTCGAGATTGAGCCCTTCCAACGGGACTGAAAAGCAAAATATTTACTTCTTTTTACTGTTAAACTGTTTTTACTGTTAAACTTTTTACTGTTTTTTACTGATGGCACTGAAGCGAAGAAATTGATGTCATTACTTTTTTTGGCTCTCTTTTTTGGTTTTTCGGGTTTGCTTTTTTTGCGAAGCTGGGTGGTTTTTACAACATTGTTGTTTTTAGGATATTTGTGTAACAGAATGTAAATGTATGAGAAGTGCAAAAATTATTAACTTAAGTTTCTGATTTGGTTGAAGAAATGGTGGCCAGTTTATTGCCTATTTACATGTAATTACAGCTCTGCATTACATGACATATCACCTCCTCTGTTCATCCTAAGACAATAAAATATAGGCCAAACTCTTTAGAACTTTAACAAAAGTTCGTATGAGTATATACTTAAAAGAAAGTTTATGATTCGAAATACTCCTTCCAAGGTCGGAGCAATCGTTTAAGAAAAATAAATTTTCGAAAAATTGTTTATAAAAGAAGGCAAATAATTGTTTGTTTTTTTTTTTATCCTGCTGGTATAGATGGGTCTGAATTCTCAGTTTGAATCAGTTGAATGGCATCGATTTTTTTTTTTCAAAGATTTAATAATAAATTAAAAGTGGAAACTCACACAACTTGAGTTAATCGAAGAAACGGAGTGCAACTAAATATTACCTCAGAATTGCTCACCTTCCTCAATACCAACCAGTTACAACAAACAGATATGTTTTTGTATAGGGGTTGCATATATTTGTCTAAGAAATTGTCTAAACTGCTATATATACCGCTGAGGATTTTATACTTATTTTGATACATGCCATCCAATCATATTTCCATGATTGGTTGTTTATAAATCAAAATTTTTACAGGACAATTCTCTAACTTAAGGCTAAATCTGACACAAATTTCATATTTTAATTTTGTGCTCAACAGACTTAACAGATTTAAACGTTTGAATTGAATATCTGAAAACCTCAGATTAAAAAAAATAATTAGAATCAACCACAACTTGGAACCCTGGGAATTTAAATCACCAATCTACTTAGCAAAGACAAGAATAACAAACACATAATTATTTATTCTTTAAGGAGTATTTCGACTCATATGCTTAGTTTGAAGCTAATACCTACATGCATCTTTATTAGAGTTCATAATTTTCTGACGATTTTGGCCTTTATTCGAGTATTTTAGGATGAATAGAAGAGGAAATGCTAACAAAAGGGCTCTAAACTGACAGAACCAATATTCACCTAAATATTGAGGTAGACTTCGATCGTGTAATAAATAGATATGGCGGGAGTGGAAATAGATGAATAAACTTTTTCCAATGAAAGTGTGAATTCTGTTATTTAAGTGAAATATATCGAACTTCCAAACTTAAAAAGATACACTAAGTTGGTATAAAAAGTAAAATTCTGATTAGTAAATTGTTTGTTTATTATAACACTATTTTTAAAAAGAAACAGTGATTTGCTAATGCGTTATTGCCTATACTTAAAACATTCGTTTTAAATGTCTTCTATGTATTTACGTCTCTTCGTTCCGTTTTTCTTGTTATATTCCTAAAAGAACTAGTAATTAATGTTTAATATATCTTTTATGAACATACAAGTTTTATCTTTATTCTCATTTCCTACTCTTCATTGCTATCATAGTTACTAAGCCATGCCACAAAGCTAGGTGACATGGTAAATGGTTTGACCTGTACGAATTGTCACAAAGAGTGCATGACGCCAAAAGGTGGTTCAAGACCAATTTTTTTTTTTTTTGCAATAAGAAGATTGACTCGCTTGCTATAGTGGTCAGAAGTGCAAAGGCAAAAATTTATGCAGAAAATATTAAATATCCTTTTTTTATAGATGGTGAAAAGCTTCTTTTTTTATGGCAGGATGGTTTCCATAACTTACTATTTTTGTATCAATATTTTTATACCATTTTAATTTTAACAGATATATTAGAACTTTAATCCTTACCAGATATCCTTACCAGATTTTAGATTAAATAACGATCATTTTCACTTCCTACCTACGACGCATAATTGTCAAGGTTCCCTTTAAATTGCGAGTATTTCTTTGTTCGCAAGTTTATCCAAGCAACCTATATTGTGCACCCCATAAATAAAATTCTAGATCCGCCCCTGTATTGTACAGCGACAAATCTACTGACAATCTTGACAGTTACCGACACCAAGTCTTTCAGCAGAAAGTAGCAACGTCTACTACTTTTGTCCATCCCCAAGATCTACCTCCTAATTCAACAACAGTGAAAATTCACTGTGTCCTATCCTATCTTCAAGTACAAGATAGGATTGGGCTTCAGCGCCCTGTCCCTCCAGAACAACATGTTGTACCCTACCCTCACGGATCTTCCAGTGACACCGAAGAAAATTGTCCTCGTCTTGAATTGTGGTTGTAAGAGATTCCGTGATGGAGACCGGAGCAGTTGTCATGAAATGGCATTGAATGCAACATTACTTACAAATTTTGCAAACGAACTAGTTGCTTTAATGCTTAGGTCCAAGTAGAAGATAAAGAAAAAATGTGATTAATTAAATAAATATGATGAGTCTTCAATCCTTTTGCAATTTCATATTATCCGATATTCTTTGTGCAAATTAAGATCTATGAATTAGCTAGTTGTGAGAAGTTGCTTATTAGATTCTCAGAATTCGGGGTAATCAAGCTTAGCTTGGATGGTAGTAGGGGGGGTGTGGTGGTAAAATAACATCGACGGGACTTCTTTTCTGCATTAGCAGTCTAGGTTTTTCCTGTGTAAAGTCAACTTCGCAAAGTATTTATCTTAAACCTATATCGACACTTTTCTTATGAGTGGGAGGGGGGACGGCTAAGCTTGAGCATTCAAAACAAAAAAACTGCATATTCGTGATCTATATTGACTTTCTATAACTGCAAATTAATTTGTTTTTAAAATGTCGCAATTTTCGAAGAAAAACGGAAAACAATGGATTTTGCCCCGTCCGATTTTTATATGTTATAGAGAATTCATTTCCGATTTGAATGGTACAAACATCCAAACTATTGTAATTTGTTTGAGGTTGAACCTTAATATGACTGTACTATAAGGCTTAGGAAGCAAAGACTGATGAGTTTTAGAGAAGGCAAAGAACTGTTTGCACATTTTTTTTATAATTTGATTTAAGTTTGATGTGATTTTTTTCATATTCGAGCTCTAGAGAGGGTAGAAAACTGTTTGTGCCTCTTTTTTTAATTTGATACATTTTTTTTTAATTGGAGCTCTAAAGAGGGTAAAGTACTCTGCACACTTTTTTTTAGATTCAAGGCAGTTGGAGCAAGTTTTAAATTTTTGTTTTACGATAAGACCCACTTGAGCAACAAGTTGAATACTTATGCAATTATTGGTTCTTAAGAAATGCCTTATCTGATAGAGACTAAGCATCGTATATTTTAGTTTTATGAGTCTGCGCTTCTATAAAAAAAATATATATTCGAGTCACGATGCTCTACTGTGCAGCTGCCTTTAACAAGTCTCCTCTCTGATAATATTCATTTCTCACGCAAAGAATATTTCTCTCAATTGATATTAAACATAAAACCTAAGAGAGTTGACAAGTCAAGATCACATCTTCTAGGTCACAAATTAGAGGAAAACCAGCAGTTCTTGTAAACAGTTGAAAATATACCTTTGCCCGAGCTAGTATTTGGCTCCGGATGATCTTCATCAGGTTTCGGAAACAAACATTTTTTAGGTAACATACGCCAAAAAACCCTGATCCGTCTTCATTGTACAATCGTTACGGGCTAAGATTTAAATCATTCACCTTTTTCAAAAATCATAATTTGAATGGTGGCTCTGTTTACTATTCAAACAGGTCTGGAGAATCATTAGAAAAGTGTTCCTCTTTTATAATTCCATTAGAAAATCCATTCCATTCTTTGGAATTTTTGGAATATATTCTTTGGAATATATCTTTTCCATTAGAAAAGTCATAAAACATATGCCATGACAACTTTTGTAAAGTTCTAGCCACCCCTTTCTAGCCACAAAATGATCTTTTTTTCTTACTTTTTTTTTACGCAGCTTTAATGACCAATATAGATCCCAAATTGTAACCTGTTCAATCTTGCATCAAATACTTAGCAAAAGTTGTCAAAAATAAATATGCAATAATAATAGACAAGTCAGATTATAGGAGACGACAGATTACACAGGGCCTTTGAATAGATTAGGCGTAGAATAAAGCTGAAGCGAAACACAAGTTCAAGTTTTGAATTTTTTTCTGAAACTCTTTACAGAGAAATTGACGCCCTTAAAAAAGGCCAAAACAATTCATCTGGAAATTTTGGAGGTTGCAATGCAAGTCGATCCAGCAAAGAGAAATCGCCTTTATTTGCTACCCTCTCTTTGGGAAAAATGTGGGGCTCTACAGGGAATGCATGTAACGTTGGAGCCCAATGACTATAATTAAAAATTGTATAGTTTACGGCATCTCTGTAGGTTTTCTTTGGGTTTTGCTCCACAGTTTGTTTGCGTCACAAATTATGATATGAATTATTCTTCTAGCGTAATATAATCGTGACATTATTATTATTATTATTAACTGTACTATTATTATTATTAACATTATCATTCACGTGACATTATTCTGAATTGATTCACAGTTCAAAATGAACACACCTGTGCTAAATTGGATATTCCTTTTACAAACCAGTTGGCTTTTTAAGTGAACTTAATCCCTGTGTGTCAGATTTTGCAATCTTTGGCAAAGGATTATAGGTCCTGACCTAAATAAAATTATTGTTATTAATGTGTGACGTCACCATTACATTACGGGTTCAACGACAGTCTTTGGACTTTGATTAGTCCGTATATGAAAGGGGCTTTTCCTCTTCAACGCCCCGTTCTTTACGCTAAAAATTGACTCTTTCCCTAAACTCTACTGTTCAAAATAGCAAAAATCTTTAGCGTAAACAGCGGGGCTAGTCACGGCGGTAAAGCAAAATATTCTGATCCTGAAGTTTGTAATTTTTAGTCCGTGAAGTACCTGCCATCGACGAGTCTGTTCATGCCACAGTAGTTTCGAAAGTAAATTAAGTTGAAAAAATAAGATGTATTTACGTTGAACGGTAGTCGCTTCCCGACCAGTCTGCCTGACAAGTCCTAGCCACCTTAATCCGCAGCTCCCTCACCACTCTACTCTGTGATACTTAAGAACGTCCCAAAAGACTTCAAAGGCCCAAATGAACGAAAAACATTCATTGACAAGGTGCGTTCAAATTCGAGCGATATAGCCAAGTTACGCCACTCCAATAACAAATGGAAACTTGTGATTATGCCCAAAAAAACGCAAGCCAGATAGTCGAAAATGTTAAGCGCGCCGAACCATCGCTATAAATTTTCGTCAAGGAGCCTGCTTTCGTCACGGCGATTGAGCGAGTGCCAGAAGATTTAGACGAACTGTCTCTGAAACAGCTAATCCCCAAGTGTACTAGAACTATACATTGTGGTAAGTCCCAAACATTTAAAGTTTACTTTCCGTCTCGAACTGATCTTGATAAGTTTCTCAAAGCATGTATGAAAGTTGGATATGAACACCTTCCTGTTCAAGATTTGGTGTTCCTACCACATTATTGCTTCAATTGCGATGCAATTGGTAAATTTTAAGAAGAGTGCACGGTGTTCTAAATGTGGCTCCTTCGATCACAAATTGACGCCTGATACACCATGCCAAAAAAGTGCCTTTTGCGTTTGTTGCAAGACCAATAGTCATACGTGTTATAAAGTAAAGTAGCCAAAAAACCGCATAACTTAAACCCATGGACTCGTCTCTACTTTTGTGGATTAAACAGGTCATTTAAAAATAAACTTTCTGTGTTAAAAAGCCACTTCTCCAGTTATAACAGGATTTTCCTCCAGGAAGATTTTGATTAATATACATGGTATCAACATACTTACGCTTTATGTAATGACGTTGTACTCCATGCCTGGTAGAAAGCTGAATAACATAGGCAGACCCCCTGGTTGACTTGTTACTTTCATTAAATTGGCTCTCCGTTCTATCTTGTATAAACTAAATGATCATTACTTAGCCGTGAGAGTGGAGTCCTGTGTTTATATTAGTGTGTATATCAACGATCAATCAGAGCGATTATTTGCTTTATCGTGCGAAAAGTTAGGTCCTTGTGTAGAAAAGAATTGATGTCTAGGTTTACCTTATCATATAGCCGGAGATATTAATTGTAGTTTGTCTAAACCAGATTCTCAGGCGTCTCCATGTACTACTATAGTTAAGGGTTTATTTAGTGATTTTTAGCGTGTATTAGATAAATGTCCAATTTTATGTATATTCACACGTCTTCACAAACTTCCAACTTGAACCACGTTGCTGTATCCTCAAATCTGACCGCCAATATAGTTAATGATATATTTGATTATCAGCTGCCTGACCACTTACTTATAACTTGCTCTATCGGTGTGCTGTCTTCGGTTTCTCAAAGTAGTCCGATAGCACGGGATTCCTCAGCGTGGCGGTTTCGTCGTCACTGGTGAAAGATTGACCAAACACAGTTCCTGGAATCGGTTGAATCGATTCTAAGTAAAATTAATGTCCCATTTCACCTCCTCCAAAAGTCATTCCAGTTGCTTAAGAATGTAGTCCTGGTTTGTCTTGATATATATTGTGCTGAAATAAGCCATGCCCTGCGTTTTACCGAAAAACAAGCTGTGAGTTTCATCTTGATACCCTTAGAATCAGTAGTCACATTAACTGTAGTGGTAGTGTAAAAGTGTAAATATAGTGCCTTCTGGCTAATTCGAAATCCCCCACAAATTACTCTTAAAGGTATAGATTAATAATATAAGCTGCTCTTCAGATATTGCTTTGCTACCTTTTTGAAAGTCCACATATTCATAGTTTGTTTTGATTTAGTTCAACCTCCACCTAAATACAACGTTTCTTCAAAGGAAGTGTTCCGGGATAGTCTACAAATCCAGAGCTTTTTACTTCGTGGACAAACAAAATTTTGGTTTTCCGTATGGACTGAGTGTGGGTGTCCTAACACCGGGCATGTGTATGACACACGGATCCTTACAAAGCAGAGGTTTTCCAAAATTCTTGATCACCATCATAGAGTTCTTATTATAGCTATTTTGCTCGAGCAAAACAAGATCGAAATATGGTATTTTAAATTTGCTGCCTTCTCAGCACCTTGTTCTTCGTCATAATCCTCGGCTGATATTCCAGAAGCTGAATGGTATGCGAGAGAGAGAGAGAAAGAGAGAGAGAGAGAGAGAGAGAGAGAGAGAGAAATAATTTATCAAACAAAATAACACGCATATAATATTTCAACAATCATCGGGGAAACCCATTGGGTTGTATACGATGGTTATTTCCATCCTTATGATCTACTGATATATGTGAAAATATAGCAACTTTTAACTATTAGATTACACTATTAAACAATGTCGTCGATTAGACCACAAACGATTTAGAAACGAGTCACTTGCCAGACATACTTAAATCCACTGAAATTATTAACAACATCCCAGAAGGTGACGTTTCGACCCACTCTTGAACTGGCTAACTCTTTCTGTCCTCTTTATACCCTCGAGGAGTGAATTCCGCAGCTGTAAACCTGTAAAACGTAAAGATAAAGATCCATGTTGAGTACTTCGAGCCCCGAGACACTATCCCTGAAGAATGCATAGTTTAATAACAATTAGACTTAAAGATTTCCCAAAAGCACTCCGGTGAATAACGATTCATACATTGATAAACAAAAATAGCTAATTAATAGTCTCTTAACTTATAAACATTTAGTATTTTCATTTTGGTGAAGCATCTCAAAGCACTATTTTCAAATTCCATGTAATCTCCTGAGTCACGAACAACTTTATTTTGTAAAATTTGCATCTTTTTAAGCCTGTCACAAAGGAACTAGTACACAGCAAATAACCATAAGATAGATACGGACTGATAAGACAATGATAGAGGATCATTAAAATTCTTGGTGGGAGCTTATTGCTTAGCCTTCTTGTAACACCCAAACCTCTCGCCGCTTTTGCTGCTACTGCATCACAGTGTAAGTTCCAACTAGAATTACAATCAAGATAAAAACCAAAATTTTGTAAACTAAAAGCTTGTTTTAAGAATACACCATCCAGAAATATTTTATTATTTAAAACATTGGGAGTATCAATTCTAGAAAAAGTCATGAAATCGTCTTACAAACATTAATGGATACAGCCACATTTCGTAAAACTTACCAGTTAATTTAGGGCCTTATTTGCCTTATCAAGCGAAAGAATTCTACAAGATAATGTTACTGTAAAAGCAGTATCATCAGCAAAGGATGTGATTAATGTCCCAGGAATATAAAATCGCATGGTATCTACATAAATTAGGTAAAGTAGTGGCCCAAGCACCGAACCTTGTGAAGTTTCGCAATGGACTCTATAACTTCTGATTCGCTGCCATTTACACTCGCTCTAGAAGTCTTTTCCCTCCGAAGTAGGATTCAAACCAATTCAAAGATAAACCCTGAACACCTAAAAACGTAGCCTACTCAATGGGATCCTGAAAACAACAGTATCAAAAGCTTTGCTAAGATCTATGGAAATTGAAAGCACTAGCTCCCCACGTTCAAGCGCAGAGTTTACAAAATCTATGAATGGACTGTGAGTGGATGGTGGACTGCATATATCGTATAATGGCATTTCCTGAATACAAACTGTGTTTGTGCGAGAAATCTGTGTAGACTCAGATGGTCGTACTATCTTCAATGCATGACATTTTCATGTAGCTTTGAAAACAAAAGAAACATTGAAACCAATCTGTAGTTTGAAAGATCTGTCTTGAGACCTCCTTTATCAAAGGGATAACCGTGGCCTCTTTTAATCGTGAAGGAAACTCATCTTTTTTCAGCGATAAGTTAATAAAATATACAAGGCAGGGCAGCAAATATACCATTACTAATTTAATTGTTTTAAGATTGAGACATTCACCCCCAGCCGAATTCGACTTCATCAATCCTATTATTTGATTCATCTCCTCCAGATTAGTTTCAGCAATGTTCATGGTTACCTTGAAACCTCTTTCAAGATTAAATGGTTTAGCAATTTTACTGCTATGTTTATATGAATTTTCGCTTACTGATTTACTTATTTTTGAAAAACACTAACCCAAAACATTAGAAATTTCCTTCGTTTCAAGAACTATTCCATCATCAACTTTTAAGCTAGCTGGATTTTTATTTATCTTCCCACCATTTAATAATTCATTAATTGTCTTCCATGTACCTTTCGTGTTCCCTTTCTATTTTGAAATTTCACCCCAAAATGTTTTTGAACACAAGATATACGAAACCGATTAGTTTCATTACGAAATTTTTAAAGTCGTTAAACACCTTTTGTGAGTCTGAATTCAAAGTACGTACAAATCATTACTTTTCTGGATTAGGCGAAGAAGCTCCTGGCGTGCCCATAATTTTCTAGGTGTAGATTTCTTCAGCTTGACAGTTCTCACTGAACATGTTGAATCAAATTTCGGTTGAACAATACCTATAAGCTTATCAAATGCAGCGGATGGACATTCATATTCGCCATACTCCTCTTGTCATGAAAGAACACTCAGTTCTTGCCAAAATTCATCAAGATTCTCTTTTTTCAGTAGCCTTTTCTTTATCCTCTGTATTTTTGGCTTTCGTGTATGTAGGAACGAAGTCACTGCCACCATAGGAAAATGATAAAAAAAACTCACCAATTATTACAATTATTACATCAGCAAAAGAAGTAGCAAGTAGGCGAGGTTGAACAAATATGTTATCGATTAATGTTGCTGAGTGTTGAGTAACACGCGTTGAGATTCTTACTAGAGGATATGAGAGCTAAATCAATAAGATGGTTTAGCCCAATATTCCCTTCGAAAATCCCTCAAAGTTCAACCTTGATACAGTAAGCCAGAGAGCCTACTAGCAGCAGGAGTAGTATTAGAAGTATGCACTGCTACCAACACAATTTACTAGTTTAATTTCCATTCAACATGCCCTGAAAGTTTCAAATTAATTCTCAAAACAGTTTCTAAGACATGGTTGATATATATTTTTGACAGTCTGCAGACATACCGTGTGTTTTGATGAATTTCACCTATAATATTTCCTAGAAATTTCATCTTAATTCGAATAGTTTTAGTAATAGTAAACCATTTGCAAGTAGTAGCACCTTTTAGAAAGATACTGCTAAATTATCCTGAACATGAACTGAAAGCTTTAACTAAATGATCCACGCTATTCCTGGGATAAAGCTATTACCCTTTCTTGATAGCCAGCATTCATAAAGTGTGTTTCACTTTAGTTAAACATTCCATGACAGTTTCACTGTAATACCAAGCTACAGTGTAAGAGGGTGTAGGACTAGCTATAGAACCAGTTATTGGAGCAGTAGTAACAGAAGTAGTATGCACATAATGGGTATCATTTAGCTAAAAATTCGCCTTATCATGCCATAAAAGTTTCAACTTAATACCCTAAGCTGTTCCTAAGCAATTGTTGATGTTCCAAGTATACAAGATTCGTCAGGTTTATTTTTACTTATCAAAAGTTAGGAGCATGAAACAATTTGTCTGATTTTATATATAGAGGAGACACTTTAAAATTCAAAAAACATTCATGAAAATCTTGTCATCATATTCAGCGTACCAGAAAGCCATGTTGTAGAAGTTTCAAGCTTCCGAGTAAAAAAAATGTGGAATTTCAATATTTTTGTCAGAAGACAGATGACAATTACGTGTTTATTTGTCTGTTTTTTTTGTTTTTTTTTCCAGAGGTGATCGTCTTACAAGAGGGAGAGTGTGCATTTGAACAGAAATTAAAGGTTCTAGCATCTTTTTAAGTGACCAAATAGATTGGAGTTCAGCTGGGGCCCCTTTAACACCCATTTTTTACTAAAGTTTAATATGGCCATCTCGCCAAAATTTTGAGATAGCCATTTTGTTCAGTATAGATAAAAGAAAAAATAGCTATGTTTCTAGGTGTAAAATAACCCGAGAAACACTTTAAGTTCTGAAATTTGCCTGTTTTTTGAATATAGTATTTGCTATTGGGAAGTTTAAAGACAATTTTCAGGGGGGGAGTTATGCTAGGATTGGATTTCGATGGGAAGAATCTTTCTTAGGGAGAAAATTTCCTGGGGAATGAATATTTTAGCGGAAATGTTGCACCGATGGTATTTGATAGAATTACTGTACGAAATTCTCTTTAATTTTCCTACTTTATCTCTGCCAATTTTTCATGTGGAGATATTGTAAGGAAATTTCCACGGAAGGGGCATTCCTGGGATGACTGAGAATCTTATTAAAGATTAAAATCCTATTCAGATGAAAAAATGTAAGAAAAATGTGTTAAAATGTAAGGGAGAATTTTTCAGGCTGAATCGTCCGCAAGAAATTTTATGGGGAGAATGGATTTTCAGTAACGATGGAACTGACCTGAGGGAAATTGACGGGGGGAGCACACTTTATGTTCGATGAAATTCTGTGTAGGAGCTTTAGTAAGGATATTGTGGTATATCTTATTAATGGTGAGCCAGATTTTTTGGATTTGAAAAACTATCAGAAATTGGATAAATAAATTTTGTGTCAAAATATGCCGTGTCAAAATTGAACCTGTTCTAGTTGAAAATTGTTCAGAAATAAAAAAAAAGTTTTGTTTAACTGAAAGTTAGTACGGACAGTAAAAATTAAAACGAACAGGCTTTTTCCGCATATAAAAGGGGGTGTCCCATCCTCAACGCCTCATTCTTTCCACTAAATTTCTATCCTTTTTCACAGCTCCACTTTTTCAAACAATAAGAAACTTTAGCGTTAAAAGTGAGGGGATGAGCTGGGGACAGCCCATTTCATCTAAGGAATTATTTTTAAGTTTTAATTTAGTTCCTTACTTTTGGTTAAAAAAATCGTTCTTTATTTATTAATTTTAAAAGGTATAGGATAGCTTTGGCACAAGGAAACAATTTATTTTCTTACTTTTGTAAAATGTATTTAAAATTTCACCTTATATAGAGTCACTGAAGCCTGTTAATAAATGCGAAGTAACCGTAATAATGAATCGGGAATCACTTTTATTATTTTCATAGGCACCTGTCTTCGTGAGGAAAATGGACAAATGGTAGTCCTCTGGCAATAAACAAGAGGTTTAAAAAAGCCTTGGTGAACTTGCCTTTGGTGAACTTTAAGGTACAATGAAATCTAAAGAGTAGTAAATATATGGAATAGTAAATCATGCGCAGTTAAATTTATGGTTTACTCAGATCAGAAAGATTGATAACTAGCTAACTAAAAGTTCACTGCCCTCCAAAATGCAAGCATAGGTTCTGATAAGTATTGCAGGCTGGGTGCATTAGTATGTGTGTTAGCCATAGCAGAGCCATGCTCATAGTTGAAGAGATTCTAGACAGGGTTGACTCCTTTTTTTTTTAGTACCTTAGGCAGGTTGCACTCGTTTTTTTGTAGGCCCTACTGCCGACTGGGCAATTTGTTGGGGTAAGGCATGTACTGTGCCGAAAACCATATTGGCAAGTATGTATTCCTCCGAGGAGTCATGATGTGAGGTGGGCATCTGTGAATACAGGAAAGTTAATAATTCATTTCAAGATATAGACTCTCGGGAAACAGTTTCAACCAGAAGAGTACATGCAAATAATTTTACAGCGTTATCTACTTATCTACCTCTTATTCATGATGTGAGGTGGGAATCTGTGAATACAGGAAAGTTAATAATTCATTTCAAGATATAGACTCTCGGGAAACAGTTTCAACCAGAAGAGTACATGCATATAATTTTACAGCGTTATCTACTCATCTACCTCTTATTCTAGTATTAGACATTAAATAAAGTTTATTAAGAAACCTTTCCTTTTGTCTATTTTTATAATGACAGTTATAATAAGAAGGCTAGATCGACTAACTTCCTTAAAAGTGCTATTAGATCAAGATGCAATAGTTTGGATATGGTTTATGATTCATTATAATTTATTCTACTGAACACATTTATAAAGTTAAATGGTAATTTGTGTAAGCAAATTGTTGGAATTTCTATAGAAGGTAATGTCAGTTCATTTATAATGGACTTATTTGTAAGCCAACTAGATTATGAGTTTACGATCCATAAAAACAACCTGAATAATACTCATCCGAGTAAAAATAACCTGAGTATACCCACCAGAGCTAATTCCAGAATCTAGCAATGGGAAAGGCAATTCTGAGCCCTTTTAGGGTTTAGATATTAATGTTTCACATTATCATAAATTAGTTTTTAAAATATATAATAAAAAGGTTTATTTCAATTTGGAGCAGCTGATTTCCTATTCCATGAAAGCAGCCTTCATTCAAATATCTCATATTCAGCTTTTATTCCTATCCATTTAGATATCTGAGAATTTGCAGTAACGAAATTCACTTTAAAATAGATTTTAAATACATAGCCATAGATTAATAATAAGAGGATTTTCTACAATTGTTATAATTTAAAAAATCTAGTTTTCAGTATAATAAACTTTTCAATAAATATAATAAAAGTTATCAAGAGACCTTGAATGATATTTTGATGTAAGTTTTGGTTTATCTTTCTTTCCATGATTTGATAAATTAGGGCAAGTTTCAACTCAAGCTTGTGATGTGTTAATGGTGGGTAGTGTAGAATATTTTCTTGGAAGGTTTCGCTCCAAAGGAAATTTCTAGTTTCTGAGAGACATTTTTAAGCAAATAGGAGTTATATTATTGTGGATGGTATATTTTCAGAATAGTGTCAATTTTTATTAATTAGTCGTTGGTGAGAGATGGTGAAGAGTTGAAAGAGGGGTTGGGTGCATCCCTCTTGGGAATTTTAGTTCCCCACCCTGCCACTAGAGGACTTCGTGTTACTAAGTATGTATTTTAAGATGACTAAATCCACCGTGGGAAAGCGCTACTAGTTATGAACTTTGCCCATTGTTTACATATAATAATCGTTATAAGGAAGTATTCAGATATTTTCAGGAGTAAATTTTTCTGGTAGGGGGGGGGGGGGGTTCAGGAGAGAGGATTACTTAAATCTTCTTATGGAGGAAGTTTTCATGAGGGAAGGGGCATTTCTTTGAAGGGGGCACTGGATTTCCCAGCATTATTTTAAAAATGATCAGAAATTAAATAAAAGACAAGTTTTTTTTACTGAAAGTAAGGAGCAACATTGACAATTAAAATGAACAAAAACTATTGTACATATGAGGGGGCTCTCCTCCTAGTCAATACCTCACTTTTTAAGCTAAAGTTTTTCACTTTTTTCAAAAGAGTTTTTGAAAATTTTTCAAAACTCTTCTAATTAAACGGCTTTTATGTTTCAGAGGTCATTAATAAAGAATTTGAGCAAAATTTAAACTTTAGCGTAAAGAGCGAGGTTTTTACTAGAGAGCGTGGCCCCTCAAATACGTAATAGTTTCCACTGGTTTTAAGTTTTAAATTTGCTCTTAACTTTTAGTTGGAATTTTGTTTTATTTAATTTTAAAAAGTGCATGTTGTCCTACAAAACAAACGGCTAACATAAACATTTAGTCAAAAAGACTGTCTCACAACAAGCGTTTTTATCAAGTATTTTCTTATGTGAAACATCAAATCTAGTCAAAAGAGGTTCAAGATTCTCTTGCGGGAAAATTCCGAGATAGTTAATTGATTCGATGAATTATACTTATATTGAGCCCTGAGTGTTAGAGGCAGTAAAGCTGTACGGTGGCACATTTGTTTCTAAAGTTACAGGAAGTCTAACAAAATAAACTTCTAACATAGACATTTGTTTAAGTTAAAACACTGTCCCACAGCGAAGCGAGTTTTCACCCATTTTGTGATATAAAACAATACTTCTAATCAAAACAAGTTCAAAATTCTATTGTGTGAAAATTCTGAAATACTCAATTGATTTAGAATTATTGGAAAAACTAGACACAGATTGAACCACAAGTTTCAGAGGCGGTAATCCCGCACAGAGGCGCATTTGCTTTTACATGGTACAGGTGGTCCTACAGAATAAACGAGTAAAATAGACATTTATTTTAACGTTTCACGTAACTTGATGATTCAGTTGTGGCTTGGAAAAATTGTGTACAGGTTTAAAAAAAACAGTTTTAGTTTATAACAAATAAATAATACATAGCTTTGTCCTTCAGCATCCCCTAGACCATCATGACTGCTTGAAAATCATTCGAGCACTTTTTACGCGTCGGCAGAATTAAATCTGGATAAAATAGTTTAAAAAAATGTCCATTCAGTTGCTTCTAAAATAGATTCGAATCTTTCTAGAAATGAGCTGGTGCTAAAATTTGCCATCCTTCGGTGGAAATGAATGCTAGGGCCCTCTGCTGGAATTAGTTGCTAGGGGTCCCCCACGATGAAATTTGATGTTATGAGGATTAGTGGGGTAGAATGATGGGGGCCCAGGGGGATTAAATGCCATGGTCCCTGCTGGAATTGTTTGCTATGATTCCCAACTTTTTAAATTCATGGTTCTTTCCGCTTATATTTCATCTTTTATAAGTATTTTACGGTTTGTTCTTTCGTTTGTTGTTTTTTAACTACTTTTCTTTAATAGGTTACCGTATTGAAAGTATCCCCAAGTCATAATAATGGAGAAGCATTCGTAGTCCACCCTTCTAGCACTCCATTTTATGGCAACAATATGTCTTTTAAATCCTAATCTGGACAAAAATCTTTGGATTATAAGAGTTCCCTGACAAAAATGACTTGAAAAAAAAACACCTTGAAACTAATTAAATCCCGAAAAAAAAGCAAAACCTGAAGAGAAAATTTTCTGAAAGTATTAGGTAACAACCAACGTTTTATTCCAATCAGTTACGACTGGGATTGCCTTCTTCACTGGTAGACTCTAGCAAGTCCTATTACGTAACAGCCAAAAGTAAACAAAGCCCATTACATAATAAGCACCAGGTTGGTCAGTTATTTGGATACTAGGGGCCTCGGTGAGGTTGGTTGCTAGAGCTCCAGTGGAATGATTGGGTCATTCCAGATGTTATCCCGCTGGAATAGAATGCTCGGTCCTTTTCGTTTAAAAAGACTACTAGAAGTCCCGGTGAAATTAGAAACTAAGGCTTCCGTTGGAAATGAATGTTAGGGTAAACAGTGAAAATGGAGGCTAAAACCCCCTGGTCGTTAGGTTTATGGGTCTGATGAAAGTTGTTGCTAGGGACCCTGTTGGAATTCCTCTCTAGGGCCTCAGGCAATTTTGAGCTATGAACCTAGTAGAATTTCTCGCTAGGATCCTGTGTCTTGAAGGTTCCTCACTAGCGGGACCTGAAGGCTTTTCCCTAGCCCTTAAAGATCTTTAAGATAGAACACTTGCTATTGCGTAACAAACAATCCCTATGAGGTAACATCCAAAGAAATACTTATTTTTCTTATCCTGAAGGTTTTTCTCTACAACCTTAGGTTTTTTACAGACTTTAAAAACTGTGACGTAACAATCAAGGAAGACGGGATTTGGTGGGGGTCCCAAAGGTTTCCTTAAGGAGTCATAGAAAAACTATTAAGTAGTTAATACATGCATCGGTTATATAGCCCTCTCAATTACGTATTTAACACCAACATCTCTTAGAAAATTAGTAACGTCTGTGTCTCAAGAATTTTTGAAGGAAAACATGTCTGGACCGGGTTTCGAAGTGGTTACTGTGTTGTCGGACATTAAAGCCTAGACTACCTAAAGAGAAAGAATATTTTTAAGTAGATACATGTAACACATTCACCATTTTCTTTTATTCAAAACATCCATAAGTCCTATTATTGAATAGACTCAAAACTCAAGCCCTCTGAAAAATATGTGACGGTCGGATGAGAGTCTATTTAAATTTGTATATTTTAGGTCTTATCAAAGTCTTTTTTTTATTATCTATACTGGATTTTAGATTGCTCAAACAATTTAATAGATAACAGAACACACAAAGATCATCTGACATATATTTTTTTGAGCTGTGGCATAGGTTCGTTGTTGTGGTTTAGTTAATAGCATTTAGTCTTTTTTTGTCAAGTAAGTCTTATAGCCTTATCCATCTAATTCCCTTATACCCTCAACATACCCTGAAAGTTTCAGTTTAGTAGGTCAAATTTTGTTTGTCAAAAGGGCGCACCAGCAATATCTTAGGAGTGTCTAAGGGTATTACATTGAAATTTTTGGGGAGTGTTCATGAGGGTGTGAAAGTCATATAACAGCAATATGTTTTACATATATATATATATATATATATATATATATATATATATATATATATATATATATATATATATATATATATATATATATATATATATATATATATATATATATATATATATATATATATATATATATATATATATATATATATATATATATATATATATATATATATATATATATATATATATATATATATATATATATATATATATATATATATATTTATATTTGTCTTTGTAATTTAGCGTGTTTGTTTTCTTAGCAACTGTTAAGGGTATATAATTTCAAAAATGGATGTTACACGCGATTAATAAAGAATGTGTGCATCCCGGTTATTTAGAATCTGCAAAATGCAGGAAAACCGAATGACATTTCTTAGAAAGGATCGTTGCTGGGAATTTCTGATCAATCAAAACACACTAATTAGAAATTAAAACTAGAACTATATATTTTAATTCCCAAGATAAGCACATGCAAATATAACAATCTTTTGCACTGGAAAACAAAAAAATATTAATTTTACAAAACTTTCTGGGAACGAAGTTTTTCAAAGAAAAGTAAAGAGCAATATAAAATCTAGGACAAGCAAAACTAGACATCAAAATTACCACAAATTAGAATTCTAGAATAATTGATACCCCAAACGAACATTTATCCCTTACCCCCTTACCCCCCCGCTTCAGTATAAATTCTTGTGAACATTCCAGTATGTAATTCTGATCACACGTTTCCATGTTTATTTTCTCCCTTTCTGTATCAATAAATTCAAACTGACAAAATTACCTAATTTTACAAATTTTAAAGTTAGCAGCTAGCGGTTTCGATCCACCGACCTCTGGGTTATGAGCCCAGCACGCTTCCGCTGCGCCAAGCTGCTGTTAGTGTAAGAATTTTTCAAACAAGTGATGTTATTACAAGAGAAAATTTTACCTTCAATGGGGAAATGGGTTTTTCTAAGCTAGAAAATCGGGGGGTTAAGATTTTCCGACAAAACTTTACAGGAAAATTACTCGAAGAATTCCGCGTCGAATGAGTCTTCGTACACCCAGATCCGATGTCGGCTGTGACCTGTAGGCGTGGCAGAAAAAAAGGGTTTCTGTCATTTTTTTCAGATAAAAATTTTACGGATTAAGACAGAATTTTTTGAAGCTTTCAGTCAGTCTCACCATGTCGAGCTCATCATTTTGATGTACTTGATGTTGAAATTCGTAACTTTTAACAACAAAAAACTTAACATGGGCTCTTATGGGAAAATGAGGTTTTTCTAAGCTAGAAAATCGGGGGGTTAAGATTTTCCGACGAAACATTCAAGCAAAATTACTCGGAGAATTCCGCGTCGAATGAGTCTTCGTACGCCCAGATCCGACGTCGGCTGTGACCTGTAGGCGTGGCAGAAATAAAACAAAAGGAGAACATGAAAGGGGCTATTCGTGGTTTCTGGAAAACAGGGAAGGAGTTATCGGATCGAGCTGAAATTTCGCGGATAAGCTCCTGGGCCCTAGCGGACCTTAACTTGTGAATTTCAGCCCGATCGGACAACGTTAAAGGGGGGCTGGGGTTGGGGGGTCAAAACTTTCGGCCAGATTTTCCCCATGAAGAAAAAGTCGGAGGGGGTTAAATTTGGTAGGTTTCTTAGTTGGAGCTCAGGCTACAAAATGCATCCCTCCCCATCCCTCTGCGACCACTGGAACCGAAGATCGCTTAACATTGTCGTGGTTCGCCTCTTTAAAGAGGCACGAGTGTGCCTCCTTGAATTGACATAACCAGAATGGATTCGTTCTCTTTTTATAGGAGTTGGGGGGAGGGTTAATTCGGAAAAATTAGGAGAATTGAGGTATTTTCAACTCACATCTCTTATTTTAAAACCCGACCGGATCCAGTGTCATTTGGGGGGGGGGGTTGAACCAGAAATCCTTGAAAACACTTAGAGTGGAACGATCAGGATGAAACTTTATGGGAAGAATAAGCCGAAGTCCTAGATACGTGATTAGAATAACAAGACTTAACCCGCTCTCTTTGGGGGAGTTGGAGGGGTGTTAATTCGGAAAAACTGAGGTATTTTTAACATACGAACGGGTAATCGGATCTTAATGAGATTTAATATTTAGAAGGATAGTGTGTCTCAGAGCTCTTATTTTAAATCCCGACCGGATCCAGTGTCATTGGGGGATTTGAAGGGGGGAACTTAAAATCTTGGAAAAAACTTAAGAGTGGAGGGATCGGGATGAAACTTGGTAGGGAAACTAAGCACAAGTCCTAGATACGTGATTGACGTAACCGGAATGGATTTACTCTCTTTGGAGGAGTTTGGGGGAGGTTTAATTCTGAAAAAATGAGGTATTTTTAACTTACGAAGGAGGGATCGGATCTTAATGAAACTTCATATTTTGAACGACCTCGTAACTCAGATCTCTTATTTTAAATCCTGACTGGACCCAGTGTCATTGAGGGAAGTTAGGGGGGGATCTTGAAAAACGCTTAAAGCGGAGAGATCAGGATGAAACTTGGTGGGAAGAATAAGCAGAAGTCCTAGATATGTGATCGACATAACTGGACTGAATCCGCTCTCTTTGGGGGAGTTGGAGGGGGTGTTAATTTGGAATAATTATAAGAATTGAGGTATTTTTAACTTTTGAACGGGTGATCGGATCTTAGTGAAATTTGATATTTATAAGAAGATCGTGTCTCAGAGCTGTATTTAAAATTCCAACCAGATCCGGTGACGTTGGGGGAGTTTGAGGGGGGAACCTAAAATCTTGGAAAACGCTTAGAGTGGAGAGATAAGGATGAAACTTGGTGGGAAAAATAAGCACAAGTCCTAGATACGTGATTGACATAGCTGGAGCGGATTCACTTTCTTTGGGGGAGTTTGGGGGAGGGTTAATTCTGAAAAATTAGAAAAAATAAGGTATTTTTAATTTACAAAGGAGTGATCAGATCAGTGAAATTTCATATTCAGAAGGACCTAGTAACTCAGACCACTTTCTTTAAATCCCGACCGGATCCAGTGTCATTGGGGGATTTGGGGGGGAGAGAACCTGAAATCTTGGAAAACACTTATAGTTGAGAGATCATGATGAAACTTGGCAGGAAGAATATGCACAAGCCCTAGATACGTAATTGACATAGCTGGACTGAATCTGCTCTCTTTGGGGGAGTTGGAGGGGGTGTTAATTCGGAAAAAATGAGGTAGTTTTAACTTAAAAACGGGTTACCTTTCGGGAGGTATTTTTAAATTTGATATTTAGAAGGAACTCATGTCTCAGAGCCTTCATTTTAAATCCCGAACAGTTCTGGTGACATTGGGGGGGGGTAGAGTTGGAGGGGGAAACCGGAGATCTTGGAAAACGCTTAGTGGAGAGATCGGGATGAAACTTAGTGGGTAGAATAAGCAGATGTCGTAGATACGTGATTGACGTAACCGGACTGGATCCACTCGCTCTGGGGGAGTTAGGGGAGGGGTTCCATTGCTTTGGAGAACTCGGTGCTTCTGGACGTGCTAGGACGATGAAAATCGTTAGGCTTGTTAGGGACCTGCAAAAATTAACTTGATATAGTCATTTTCCCCGATTCGACCATCTGGGGCGGCTAAACGGAGAGAAAAAAGGAGAGGAGATATTTTTAACTTACGAGTGGGTAATCGGATCATAACGAATTTTGATATTTAGAAGGAAATCGTGTCTCAGAGCTCTTATTTTAAATCCCGACCGGCGTTAATCCTCTGATTTTTCTCTTAAACCAATCTATTGATTCTTAGAATTTTGGTGGAGTTCATGCCATATGAGCTCTTGGTTCTTGTTTCTTCCGACCCTGTCACAAGTGCCATATGAGCTCTTGTTAGTATTAATTTTAGTTCAGTTTCAAAAACCTTTTTTAAAATGTTTGGCCTTGACTAACACTTTTACCAACAATATCGGATTTAATCACATTTTATAGTGATTAAATCCGGAATTTGCTATAGTATGGGGCAGCAAGCCTAGGAGGAGCTAAATCAAGCAATGGATTTAAAGCAATCAAAAATTATAGAAAAAACAGGGGCAGAAATCCCGCACAGTGGTGCTTATCATAGTAGAAACATCCAAAAAAACATCACTGCGATAATATTACGAAATGTTGGTTCTTCTGACCTCGTCACAAGTGCCATATGAGCTCTTGGTTCTTGTTTTAGTGTTTAATAGACCAGGGAGAAATTTGTGAGTATGAACATGAGTAGAGAATAGGGGGCTTAAACTTTCAGCAAAGTTTATTTTCTGGATAGGAATTCATCGGCTAGTTATGAATACATAAATGTTCTTTAATACCCATCTATAAACGAAAAAAAAGAAAACAATGGAGTATAATAAAAGAATATAATATAATATAATGGGAAAATTACATCAAGACCAACACCATGGATATGTAATTCCAACATGGCCTGCAAGTGGATAAGGGAACCAAAAGCACTCATAACATCGTATGCTTCGAGAACCAAAGTGCTCCCAGGTTCTTATGTATCTCTGATTATATTACAGAAACTTCCAATGTTATAGAAGCAACCTACACCTGACTGAAATCTGAACAGGAATGGTGACATAATACACTTTTTTTTTTAAGTGGTCAATAATCAGAAGCTCAAATATCTTTGCGAAAACGCTTGACAAAATCACTGGCCTAAATGATGAACTTGAGGATTTTGGTTTATTCTTTTTCAGAATCGGCCTAATCACATCAGTGCCTACGCTATCCGGAACGACACAAAAAAAATCATTTGAAAAGTCATACAAGGGGGCTATAGAGGAGGTTACTTGCTGCAATAAAATGCTCAGCACAAATGCTGTCAGCGCCGGCTAAGAATTTCTTTTTTCTAAGTTTCAACTCATCCTCTTTAATAGCAGACGGCATTATTGTAATAGAATTTGGATTTTGACTAGAATCAAGCAACAAAGGCATCACACTATAGAAGAAATGTTTACGATGTTGTGGGGTTCTGCTTCTCAGAAATAGGGGGTGACTTCCAAAGACAATTAAGATCATTTACAATCTTCTTGGCAGTAATTGACGTGACCGCCGTTCGATGCTCCCGCAAAGCATTCCTAATTATTCTCTTACAATAAATCCGGACCGCATTTACAACCACAGTCCTTGACCTCTTGCACTTGTCCGAGAGCCACAACCACCATTTCACCGTAGCACAGGCCGACAATAGAACTGGCTTACTAGACCACCTGTATTTATCACTCTTGCAACGTTTCCACCTCACTGGAATCGCAACCTTATCAACACAATTCAGTGCATATATTGTTCGCTCACAGTACAAGTTTAGTTGTGACCTTAATGTATTTTCACTTAGGTTGATACTTGGCTGTAACAGACGGTATAGATCCTTCAGTTTCACTAGGATACGGTCGCAAGACTCACGAAATTCTGGTACACATAAATTACTTCACATCTTTTCCAAGAACCACTTGGGCTGAGAGTCATCAGCTTTGGTCCCTTCGTCGGGTATCAAGACACATATACAGAGATAGTCGCTGGTTCCCTGATCGTCCATTACTGTCACATATTGGATTGGGGTACCTGAATATAGTACATATTCTAGATTTGACGTATTTCTAGCCGGTGATATGTATGTAAATCCCTTGTTCTTTCTAAGTAATGAGAATGAGAGAGGCTGCATACTTATAAAAGTTTTAGAACGCCGGCTTTCAGAACGGGTTTGATCGCAATTAAAATCACCTGTGATGATTTCTTGTTTGTCCTCTTTTTTTCGTTTTTGTTTTAATTTATACTCCATTAAGACAATCATTTTTGTTCTACAAATGGGAAATGAATTTATCATCATCACCATCATCATCATTGTGCATCAATATAGGCTACATACAGCAACAATGGCCTCCGATTATTATCATTAATGTTTCCTCTGCAGCTCTTAGTTATTACTAGAAGAAGACAGTTTTCTAATGACTCTTTTTTCATGTGATGGAACGGTTGAAGAAACATCTGAAACGATAGAACTCAACAAAAAAAATTAAGACAAAAGACAAAAAACATTAAGAATCCTTGAATGGAAATTGAGAACCAGGGATAAAAAGTATTCTACCACATTGGCCTTGGGAAAACTCGTATGATCTTTGGCTGCACCCCTCAGCAACAACTTCATCAGACTAAATGGGTAATGCCAACGCCTTTCTGTCACGACAGAACAGTGGCTCAGATGGAGGTCATAGTGAGACTACGTTTGATGCTTCAGAGTCTTCAGGTTTCATCCAAGAGATACATTTCCAAAATATTAGCATGTGCCTCCTTACTATGTCCGCCATTATTCAGAAAAATAGGTGAAATGGTATTAAATTTGTATTACTGTGAGGCTTGTTGTGTAAGAATGACAAAATACCCAATAATAGTGTGGAAAAACACTAAGAGGAGTGTGCCCTAGTTTTACAGGGCTGCTAAAAGCTTGTATTTAGAAAAATTCTGAATAAGCTAGGTCGAAACACATTCTTTCAGTAGTCCACATAGCCAAAGACTAAACAAGAAAATAAATTATGAGCCGAAAAAGGAACAAAAGGAAGATGTTTTCATTATGCTTATTCTTAGTTATTATTATGCTGATGATTTAAGCATCCTAAACAAAAATGTTACCAAAATAAAAGAATTTATAGATTTTTCGCCAGTTACGGGTACAGGAACAGGTTTAAATATTCATGCTAAGAAGATCAAGATGTTAAGACTGGAAACAGGTGATGATGATGCTGGGTAACGAGAAGATTGATGGAATTGACAGCTTCACTTACCTAAATACTATATTAGTAAGACGATGGTTGCAGTGAATCTGCTAAAAGTAGAATAGCCAAGGCCTAGGGTTTTTTGAAAAAAAATTAAAAAGATCTAAATAATGTGTAATAACTTTTTTGCATATAAATATAGTTGTTATTGATTTTGTTACTTAGTTTATCTGCTGATGACGATCAATGTAAATGTGATCGAAATATCTTGGATTTTTTGTTATTGTTTTTCACTGTCTAATAAAGTTTTATCCCTATTTGACCTGTTATTTGTACGTCATGGAAAAGCAGCGTGATTTTAAAAATTACCTTCATGGTATAGGTTCACTAAACGGTTGTTGTCAGAAAAAAATCTTTAATAACGAATACAAAACCAAATAAGTATACTATATAGCCAACTTCTAAAAAAGAAAACAAATTATGGGCAAAAAAAATAATAAAAAAAAGATACTTTCATTGTTTTCGTCATTATTATGCCTATTTTTCTTCAGTATAGGCTTAAAATACGATTTAGATGCAAGCATTGCACTGAAAATCATAATTCTAAGCCATTTCTTTTATAAAAGAAGAAAGAAGAAACAAAAGATTTCTTATTTAAGAATTCTTCCAATTTCCTAATATGTTCAAGGCTTAGAAAATTACCTCGTTGAAGATTAATCACCCATTTAGATTAATTCCTCAAAGGCCAAATTTTTGGATAGTTATGAAGATTGGGAATTCACGTTTTCAAAAGTATTAAATTGTTCAAATTCGCATTTTCCACATGAGAGTATGTGGGCGTGCTTTTCTAAGAGCTTACAGACAATTATTTGTCCAATGAGATAGTCATACTTATTCCCACCGTTTAACCGTGCATTTTAACCAACACTTGGAAAACTGTAGGTTTCACCGTTCGCGTGCGAAGTCAGAGGACTTGTTGGTCATGTTTCAATCCTATGCCATGGTATTCCACCTTTAGACTACAAAAGGCCAAGCTTATTAGGCTTAGATTTCACTTGTCTGCCTCTGAGTACAAGCAAATTCAGTCCCAGGTTTTGCATACAAGTCCAGTGGACATTGTACGCCTCAGCCCAAAATTAACACAATTCTTTCATCCCCTAGTTCTATGACTATTTACCATAGTTCTGCCCTAGGAATAGCGTAAAGTATTTGGACAATGTGAAGTAAGAAAGCAATTCTTACTAAATAAAATGCAGAATATTTTTACCTAACACATTAGGCATGCCGAACCGCTATACTTTTTACTATGTTCACCTGGTGCCCTTCCCTGACATAGCAATTCATGCCAATCCATTGCATCTTATCTATCTGTCTTTTATTTTTAGTTTATACGAAGAAAGATTTTACTTATAAGACTAAAAAATAAAATTTTCTTTAAATTAAGATTAATTTATTTCAAAATCGTCGTATTTGTTTATCGTTAGTTTTGGCTTTTTTATTGCTGCTTTTATATATCCGATTCCAAACTAAAAAGCTTCTAGATATCACGATCAGGCTCATTCGCTATGCTTTGATGACCCACAAGGGCTGGAGTTACACGTGGGACGATGCAGGCAGTGTTTGCAAACTCCACTCCTCCAAACACTCCACGAAAGTGGTTCTTAAAATATATAGAAGTAGTGAGTAAAAAACTGTCTTCTTCTGTTTTACAGTAAAAAAGAGAGTAAAATGCAAAAAAAAATTTAGCCAAAAACAAAAATAAATGTCGAATACATTATTTTAGCCTTTTTGGGCACTAAGAAATAACGGACATTTTTCATTGTTTCGTTCAGTACGTTCTCTTGCTTTGATTTTGGCTGTTGTTCTGATACAATAAATCATTTTATAGTGTGTTGTACATGTTAGTTCTGTTATCAGAATTGGAAACACTTCTCTCTCATTTCTCGCAAATGTATATAAAATTTTAGACATAGAGCGTTACTTGTACCAACTTTCAAGAAAGAGCGATTTTTCTAATTTAAATTTTTTTAAATAAAAAAAAAATACAGCTTTTAAAAGAACAGGAAGATATTAAGATAGGGCTGATTCGGAAAAAGGATTGACCAGTTTGCATGAATAAAGAAATTAAATTTTTGAAATATTTGTTTTTTGGTAAAAAGTTCTAATTTAACTGATCCAAAAAAGAAAAGCAAGCTAAAACTATGTCAAAGATTTTTGGACAGTATATTTTATTTTCAATCCAATTCTAAACTAACAACTTTTTGCTAACAGTTTCTCTCTGTTCTAAATTGAAAGGGTGCTGGAATGGATTTCTAGCAAATCCTCACAACAAATTGAAAGCATTTATTTGCGTCTAGAGAGTTCTGAAATATGGAAAAGAAAAGATGTTTTAATCAACTTGCATCAATTTTCTCTTAAACTGTTCAATCAGGCCTCGTACTCAGGTTGCGGGGCTGGACTGCTTCCAAATTTGTTTTTTTTTTATTTCCTGATCATATTATCAAGTAACTTGAATCTGATCCACCTCCTCTCTCTGAAGAAATACGTATATGTGCTAGTTTCTAACAAATATTTTGTAAGTCAACGGTAGACGAATTTTAATTTCTGTATTTATATGATATCACACGCTATGTGTTGTTTGCATATATTCTTATTAGAGGGTTTTTCTTAATATAATATAGCCTGCATTGTTTTCTTTTAAGGTTATTTCTGTATTTCAGTTTAAAATGGAGTCTTTTGGAGAAGTTTTTCTTTTGATTAGAAAAAAATTGAAGAAAAACTTGAAAACGGCTATTGTAAATTTGGCTTCTATTCCCGTTCCAAGTGCAAATACCGAGGAGAATGCAATCGAGGATCCTCAATGTTTCAGCAGAAATTCAAAACTAGGTTGGATGTTTCTCCTCCGTGGACACAAATGAACTCTTGAACTGCAGTAACATCCTGCCCTGCTCAATATATTCCCTCCTTCGTCTGCTGAAATACTACCTTATTCAGGAAATTGTGGCGTAATAGAAAGCCCAAACGAAATATTTAATGAACCAGTTGTTGCCTTGGAAGTTCTTCAAGGCGCCATAGTTCCTGAAATATCCAATGTAGAGCATCAAGGCATGGTAGAATCCCCTATTACTGTCAATGTATCACAAGACCTGAGTGACAACATTCGACTAACTGAACCAAAAGTCTGAACAAAGCCACCATGACAACTGGAAACCCAGCAGGCGGGTCGAAAAAACCCTCGGTAACCTCTTTGTTTTCGGTTTTTGTTGTTGTAAGGCCCAAATTTCATTATATTTTGGTTAGTTTTCCTTACCAACAGCCAAATTTGCTTCGTTTAGGGCCAAAAATATCCAATCAGATTAACTGTTCAAACATATTATCATTAAACATTAAACATCGTATTGTTTAAATTGGAGGCTAGATTTTGCCTTTTTCACTGTTACTTGCCTTAAAGATTTTAATATTATTAGTAAAAGTTTGGTCAGATTTGGAAAGCATTTTTTCTTTTCGAAAAAAATATTCAACACTATCTTTTGGGCTTGATTCTTGCCGAGTTTCAAGAATTTACCTCTGCATTCCAAATTTTCTCATCATTTCCGTATAATGGTCGTGAGACTCACTTGTTTGTGTAGTTTTTCTTTGGAAACCGTGAAAGTGGTATTCATGAACTAAAAAAAAATTATGAATATCTGAACTTCACTGAAATAAGATTTATCATTTTTGAATAGGCTTTTATAGTACTGAACTTCAGGAAATAGGCTTTGTTAATTTTTACATTTTTGCAAACATTCCTTAGATCATAGGAAATTATTTTATATTCCTGTACGTGTCTAGGATCAGTTAACTACTAACCTTGTCTTAGAGTTCATCCTGAGTTCTTGACAGTGCTACACGGCTTAAATGGTTACACTACTGTGCTAATTACTTGCATTATCTGAAAATTAACAATATTTGTGTATTATTTAGATTGTTCTGAGCAGTTATCATGCCTGTTATCTTGTTCTTCCAAGAAATGGTGTACATAGTTGAAATTGAGGTTCATTTTCAAACTGTTCTATTTAAATTCGAAGTTTTTTATTTCATAGAAAGTTTTTATTTTCAAATTTCATTTTGATTTTAATATTTTAATGCAAAGTTTTAAAAAAACAGACGTTTCTAATTCAAAACAAATAATTCGTTTAAAATTTACTTTTTATCTTACCCTGATGGTGAAACAACGGTTAGTTATAATGTCTCCACCAGGAAAGAAAAAAAAATCTAGTAAGCATTCTTAAATCAAAGATAATTTACTGGCAACTTTTCCGTCCATAACTGGAAGTGTCCTATAAGACACAGTTTTAGATCCAAGAACACCTTTCCAAGTCTCTTCCATTTATAGGATAATGAAGAAGACTCTGGTACTTCCATTGCCTGTGCTTACGGCTGTGAAACTACTAACCTCAATGAAGAAGATATAGAAACTCATAGAAATCTAAATCTCACGTCAAATTTCGAGGTTTCTAAATTAGATTAGTTTTCTCTGCCTGCCTATTTAGCGTACTCAACATACCGTTGTTAATTATAAACGGTGTCTGAAAACAGATGAACTCTAAATTGCTTGGGTCTCTAGGTTCCAGTTTTATCCGTTAAACAACTGAAACAACAAGCCTTGTCTAAGGTGTATTTACAAGTCCTAGAATACTTTCATTGATCAAGGTAGATGATCTTTTCATCAGTTCCCTGAGTTCCACAAAATTTTTCATAAATAATTGTTATGTTCTGTGCTTAAAAATATTGTGTGAAATTACTACACTCTTTGTGAAACTGTTACTAAGCCTTTTTATTAATTTTTTCTAAGCAGGGGATAGGATCTATGGTCGACAGTACTCTTAGGAGCTTAGGCATTCTGAACGCCGTATGTGAGCAGTTCATGATAATTCCAAGTATGGCCGAGATTCCAAAACCGGCGAACAAAAAGAAAGCCTCACTGTGACTTGTGGAAGTTGTTTTTTAATTGTTTGAACAGCTGCTGAAGATGTAGATAGCAGCTTTGCATCGTGTTAATAAATTTTGAGTACAGTGGTTGGTTTGCATGGCGTCAGTGAAAAGCCTTTATTCTTAAACTTCTCCTTTCTTAGAATGGACGAAAACAGTTTCTCAAATAAAAAAAGACAACATTCTAAATTAACCTGTACATGGTTGTATTTTTTTCTGTAAAGAAAAGAAGTTCTTGGAAATACTTCTAATGAAATTTGTCAATTTTTGGTTTTCTAGATTACTCCGCTAGCTAAAAGACGATCACAGCACTTTATCTAGCTTTGTAACATATTGGGGTCAGATATTACCCTAGACTTTATGTTGAAATGAACGTCGGCTGAATTGGTCGGCTTATATTGTTTTTTTTAGCTTAACAAACTGTAAGCAAGGAGCGACGTGGCTCAATATTAAGGGAAACTTACAGAAACAGAGTTTTGATAACAATAAATTCAACAAAATAATCCAATCTTTATGCTGATTCGATGTATGTAGAGTTATTTAAGTTTAACATTACCCATCAAAAGTTTTGAGCCTAAGGAAATACACCCAATTTTGAAAAAGCGGAAAACACCTCTAAATTGTCAAGTAATTTTAATGACATTGCCTTCACCACAATCAGATTAAGCATTTTAAAGCAATCCACTGTAATGGTTTCAAACTTTATTTGTTCAAAAATTTTGAATTTTGTATTTTTTGCCAGAAGAAAGATCTCAGATGTTTGATTAGTTGTTTGTCTTCCCCAGAGGTGATCGTCTCGAACCATTGATCTTAGAAGATGAAGGAACGGCTCATTTGATTGAAAATAAAAAGTTCTACTACCCCTATTGAGGGACCGAAAAGATGGGACGTCAGCTAGCCCCCCTTCTACGCTTTCTTTCTAAATATTGTCCGATCAAAATTCTGAGATAGCCAATTTGTCCAGCATAGTTGAAAGCTTTAATAACTATATATGGAAAGGGCTGTAACTTACAAAAGTTTCTCACTATTTAAATTTTTATCTTTCATTTGTTATTGGAAGCAAACAATTGTTTAATTTGTGTGTTGGGGGATTTCCCCGGTGTGGATTTTTTGTTGGGAAGGAAGTTTCCAGGGCTGAGCTGTCCAGGAGAAATTTTACAACTGTCTCTGCCGACTAAATATAGTAGGTGACATTTTCTGGAGAAAATTTTCAGAGGGATTGAAATTGCCTGGAAGAAACTCCTTGGGAGTTTGGGGGAGGGACAGTTTGTGGAAGAAACTTTCCGTGGGCGCAACTGTCGACTGGAAGTTAAGGGATTTCATGACAACATTTTCCAAGGATGGGATTTCTGAGATGATTTGACAAACGATCGGAAATTAAATTCTTTTCAAATAAAATCATCCTATGGAAAAATTTTCAGGTGGAATCGTCCATAACCTAGTTGGGAAAATCGACCTAACCTGAAGGAACCTCAGGTTTCATCCGCAGGATGAAATTGTCCGAGGAATATTTTCCAGGTTCTTGTGTGGCATAAGCCTTACTTTGAGTAATTGTCTGAAGGGAAGAGGGATTTTCCCTGTTGGGAAAATCAATTTCTTGGCATTATTTGAAAAACGATCTGAAATTTGATATAAAAAAATATGTTTTCAGCTGATAGAAAGGAGCAACATTAAAACTTAAGACTAACAGAAATTATTCCATATATTTAGGGGGCTGACCCTTCCTCAATAACTCATTTTTTACGCTAAAGTTTGACCTTTTATCCAGATTCCTCAATAACAACTTCTGAAGCACAAGAGTCATTTAATTAGAAAAATATACTTTTTTAAAAGTACTTAAGAACTTTACCTTGAGGAGCAAGAGATTGAGAAGGGGACTGTTCCCCTAACATAAAGAATAACTTCTGTTCGTTTAAAGTTTTAATGTTGCTCCTTACTTTCACTTGATTTTTTGTATTCAATGCAATAAAAGCTGGAAGACATCTTTCATAATGAACTAAGAAAATGAAGGTGACTTTCAGCTAGTAGACAAAACGAAGCAATAAAGACAAAGTATAGTGTATCAACATAGCCAATGGGGCCTTAGAAATTATATAATATAATGAATAGCTGCATTAATAATAGATTACGGTGATAGGGGGGGGGCAAGGGTATTGGGATAAATGTAAGCCTAAAACTAAAGTTCATTTAATGTCAGATTTGCTGTTAAAACAAATAACATATTTAAAATTGTGGGTGCCTGCGATAAGTTACAAATGTATAATGATCTGTTGATGATTCGTGATTCCGATTTAAAGAGAAATAATCCGTTAATATAGTATATTTAAAGGGATATACTTGCAAAACCTGTAAAAAAAATTACCGAGGAAGTTATATGAATTTAATTAAAAAATCCGAGAATTTAAAAACTTGTCTTTCTTGTTACTGCTTTAAAATCAAAAGTAATTGTGAAAAAAACACTTAAAACAGCACAAATAGGAATGCGTCTTCTATCCTTGCAGACGTCCAAGTTTAGCTTATTTAAAACAATCTCATAGCAGTAAAAATTTATTTGAAATGTAGATCTTTTAGTTTTTAAAAATGGATACTGCTTTAGTTCATTAGTTCATTTTAGCTTCTCTAGCTTTTTCTGTAGTAAATAATCATCAATAATTTTATCTTTAAATCCATTTAATGAAAATATAAAATATTACAATATCCTTTTATGGACTCGTCAACTCAAATTATTGTTTTATCAAAATGTACATTTTGCTTCATAAACTGCAAACTTTTATTCTAGAAGTTTTCTGGCCAATCGATGTATTATAGTTTCAAATGAAAAGTAATCAAAATACAAATAGTGGTAAAAATTGCTTTTTCAAAATACCAAAAATAATTTAAAAATTTCTTTTGTTTTTAACTCAATAAAAAAGGTATGTTTATTTTGTTGATAACCAATGAAGAATATTAATTTTTTCTATTATCCTATGAAAAATATGGAGCTATTTCTGGAACGGCAAGGGGTAGTTCTATCAACATCTTTCCAATCTTGACTATCGCCAAGCAAAAGCCAAAAGAGGAACCTAAGTTCATAATGAGGCAATAGTTAAAGATAGAAAGTCATAATTATTTTCTGGATCACACTCCAAAATTTCGTCACCTGTTGGCTTGGAAGTTGAACCGAAGTTTGATGAATACTATGCCATTTTCTTTAGCGACCAAAAAAGAAAAGAGCTATATTTTGATGGTAGGATTATGGACTTTCCTGACAAAGGAAAGTCCAAACTAAAATTTTTCAGGTGGATTAGAATCATAGATCACACTTTGAAATGACTAAATGTTGAAAACATTTACACTGTGAACAATGAATAAATGTTTGCTGGACAATTAAAATTGACAGGAAGTGGGTCATTCCAGATAGCTTTTGGAGATGCGATTCCTGTGGCATATATGCAGCACTTGGAGAAAAAAAGGTTTATGCAATCTAGGTAGCAATATCGAACTCCTTCTGATTAGCCAATTTCGTTATTCTAAATACTATCTACTTGAAACAGTTTTTATGGCACTTGGTATTAACCAAGTGACATATAGCAATCACAAATTCTGTCAGTCTGTCGGTCTGTCTGTCTGTCGGTCCCGGTTTTGCTACCTTAGGTACTTCCAGGTAAGCTAGGACGATGAAATTTGGAAAGCGTATCAGGGACCTGACCAGATTAAATTAGAAATAGTCATTTTCCTCATTTGACCATATGGGGGGGGGGAGAGGGGGGCCGGTTAATTCGGAAAAAATAGAAAAAATGAAGTATTTTTAACTTATGAATGGGTGATGGGATCTGAATGAAATTTGATGTTTGGAATGATATTCTGTCTCAGAGCTCTTATTTTAAATCCTGACCGGATCTGATGATATTGGGGGGAGTTGGAGGGGGGAAACCTAAAATCTTGGAAAACACTTAGAGTGGAGGGATCGGGATAAAACTTGATGGAAAAAATAAGCACAAGTCCCAGATAGATGATTGACATAATCGGAACGGAACCTCTCTCTTTGGGTAGTTGGGGGGGGAATTCTGAAAATTTAGAAAAAATGAGGTATTTGTAACTTACGAATGGGTTATCGGATCTCAATGAAATTTGATATTTAGAAGGATATCGTGTCTTAGAGCTCTTATTTTAAATCCTGACCGGATCTGGTGATATTGGGGGGAGGGGGAGTTGAGAGGGGGAAACCTAAAACTTGGAAAACACTTAGAGTGGACGGATCGGGATGAAACTTGGTGGGAAAAATAAACAAAGTTCTAGATAGATGATTGACATAAACGGAAGGGACTCGCTCTCTTTGGGGTAGTTGGGGGGGGGTTATTTCTGAAAAATTAGAAAAAATGAGGTATTTTTAACCTACGAACGGGTGATTGGATTTCAATGAAATTTGATATTTAGAAGGATATCATGGCTCAGAGCTCTTATTTTAAACCCGACGGGATCTGCTGACATTGGGGGGGGGAGGAGTTCGGAGGGGGAAACCTAAAACTTGGAAAACACTTAGAGTGGAGGGATCGGGATGAAACTTGGTGGTAAAAATAATCACGAGTCCTAGATACATGATTGACATAACCAGAACGGATCCGCTCTCTTTGGGGTAGTTAGGGGAGGGGTTAATTCTGAAAAATTATAAAAAAATGAGGTGTTTTCAACTTACGAACGAGTGATCGGATCTCAATGAAATTTGATAATTTGGAATCATATCGTGTCTCAAAGCTCTTATTTTAAATCCTGACCAGATCTGGTGACATTGGAGGAAGTTTGGGGAGAAGTAACCTAAAATCATGCAAAATGCTTAGAGTGGAGGGATCGGGATGAAAATTGGTGGAAAAAATAAGCAGAAGTCTTACATACGTGATTTACATAATCGGAACGGATCCGCTCTATTCGGGGGGGGGGGTTAATTCTGAAAATTAAGAAAAAATGAAGTATTTTTTACTTACGAAAGAGTGATTGGATCTTCATGAAACTTCAAATTTGGAAGGACCCCGTAACTCAGATATCTTATTTTAAATCTAAACCGGATCAAGCGTAATTGGGGGGGGGGGAGGCAGTTGGGAGGACCGGAAATCCTAGAAAATACCTAAAGTGGTGAGATCAGGATGAAACTGGATGGGAAGAATAGAAACCTGTCTAAGATACGTGACTGACATAACCGGACAGGATATGCTCTCTTTGGTGGAATTGGGGGGGGGGGGTAATTTTGAAAATTAAAGTATTTGTAACTTACGAAAGGGTGACCCGATCTTAATGAAATTTGATATTTAAAAGGATCTTGTGCTTTAAAGTTCTAATTTTGAATTCCGACCAGATCCTATGACATTGGGGGGAGTTGGAGGGGGAAACCAGAATTTTTGTAAAACGTGAAAATTGGGGTATTTTTATCTTACGAATAGATGATTTGATCTTAATTAAATTTGATTTTTAGAAGGAATTCTTGTCTCAGAGCACTTATTTCGAATCCTGACCAGACCTTATGCCATTGGGGGGGGGGGGGGTTGGAGGGGGAAATCTTGGAAAAACACTTGGAGTGGAGGAATCGGGATGAAGCTTGGTGGATAGAATAAACAAATGTCCTTGATATGTGATTGACAGAATCGTACTGGATTCGCTCTCTTTGGGGGAGTTTGGGGGAGGGATTCAGTGACTTGGCGAGTTTGGTGCTTCTGGACGTGCTAAGACGATGAAAATTGGTAGGCGTGTCAGGGAGCTGCACAATTTGGCTTGATAAAGTCGTTTTCCCAGATTCGACTATCTGGGGGGCTAAAGGGAGAGGAAAAATTAGAAAAAAATAGGTATTTATAACTTACGAGTGGGTGATCGGATCTTAATGAATTTTGATATTTAGAAGGACATCTTGACTCAGAGCTTTTATTTTAATTCCTGGCCGGCATTAAGCCTCTTATTTTTCTTTTTAAATCAATCTATTGATTCATAGAATTTTGTTAGAGCTCGTACCATATGATCTCCTGGCTCTCAGCTCTTCTCGTCTCGTCACAAGTGCCATATCAGCTCTTAGCTCTTGTTTCAGTTTCATTACCTCCACCTTTTGAATAGTGCCTTATACTTTTATATATTAAATGAAGAAAAACAAAGAAACAAGAATATAAATGTAAAGTATACTGGGATCCACCAATAGGTAATCCCCTTGACACATAATGAATTGGGTTCCAATTTGGGTTGAAAACAGATAACTGTTTTGTAGTGTTGAATTTGAAGGCGAAAATGTTCTAATTTCAGAAAGTCAGAGTTCTATACCCTTTTCAGACGATTAAATAGTTAGATTCCTATATATATTTCCTACATACTGAAACCCTTTTCAAACCAAAGGATTTTTAAGTTGGGACTTCTGGAGTAGAAAAGTGTTTTTGTTGTTGTTTTTTACAAAAACTGCCTAATCCTCAGTAACTTCGACTTAGTACCATAAAGGTAAAGATAGAGTAAAGAAAAACAACTTGTCTCTGTGGATGCTTGAATTATGTAACCTTTTCTTGGTTTTGACAAGAATTTTGAAAAAACTATATTTGAGCTGGGGGGACACCCCGGCTCAGGAGGGGTAGTTTCCCCCCTGTCCGATAGAATATTTGGGCCCTGCTTGCACACATACTAAAGTCTAATGAATATACCTACAAAGTCTTGAGGCCCCTGTAATTTGGAAATTTGACCATAAGTTTGCAAAAAGTTATTAATCAAAACAATTTAATCTTACAAGGTCTTAAATACGTGAGAACTAAAGTTGGGTAAGCATCCTCTCTACCCTGAATCTACGCTCAACTTTTTCAAAGCTACAGTTCATAGTAAAGCTTAAAATGACTTTTTAATATGAGTTTCTATACCTTTTTCAGTAAGATCAGCAGTTTCACAGACGTGGGGACAGGCAATGGAAATAAAAGTGTTTTCTCCATTATCAAATATAAAGCTGGAAACGACTCATTTCATGTGTGTTTCTGTGAGTTTCTATATATTTCTATATCTTGTTCAAATAGGTTAGTAGTTTCACGGCCGTAATGACAGGCAATGGATGCATCAGAGTATTCTCCATAATCATAAAAACAGAAGAGTGTTACAAAGGTATTTTTGGATTTACAAAAAATATGTCTTCTAAAAACTTTTAGAAATGGATGAAAAAGTTGCAAGTATATTATCTTTGATTTTTACTGATCATTGATTGTGTTAGTGTATTTTCTCGAGAAATCAATTCTTGAAATGTCATGAAAATTTGCCTGTATGATTTTCAAAAAAGGGGGAGACAGCCCTTGAAAGCTATATAATTTTAAAGAAAATCCTGCCACCCAATTCAGCATATTAGAAAATCCTTATGTACTTCTGCCATTACATTACTGTGTAATGTAATCTTCGGGGTACTGTGTTTGATCTAAAACAAAAGACGAAACTCGAGTATAAACGCTATTTTTATGCCGTTTGTTACTCCGGTGAAACTTTTCCGAAAAGTAATAGTGAGTGGCGAAAAGTGATAAGTTCTGCCAAGTTTCCGGATGCAAGTTCTAGTGATATTATATCTCGTCTCTCTTGGACCGAACATTGTTCAAAAATATTTTTGAAAGTTAATTATGCAGTGCATAAGCGTTTCTCATGTTTCCTCGAAAAAAATTTGCCGTCACGTTTATGTCAGAGATATGTTATTCCAGTTGAAAAGTGGGCTATTGTTAAAGGTATTAAGGGTTTAAAATTAAAAAAAACTTTAGATATTGATGGGAAGGTGTGTTTTGAATCTTGTTCCGAATTCTTTTGAACTGGTATCTCATTTCCAACTGTTTTCAAATGTGTTTGAGTTGGGCATTGAAGATGCCCATCGCACTCGTCGCGTACTTCATTTGGCAACCCTAGACTTGTCTAAATCATTTGACAGTGTTTGTCATACTCAAGCATGGACAGGATTATGCCAGAGAGGAGTAAATCCGTTGGTAATTCACGTGCTTTGTTTTTGGTACTCCCATTCTTACCTTCACCTCAAGTCATTAGATAATTCTCATTTTGGTCATATCCCTGTTCGCTGCGGTGTAAGACAAGGGAGAGTTCTTTCGCCGTATATTTTTAATGCTTGTATTGTAAATGTATTATCAAAAATATCGACTACGTGTCTACTGGGACCATCTAATATCTCACATCTGGCTTATACGGATGACCTTCTTCTAATTAGTCAAACTGAGTCTGGTCTTGCCCGTTCAGTGAAGTCAGTTACTTCTGCTTTCCGCGATATCGACCTATACCTAAATATTGATAAGTGCGAGTTTCTTGTTTTCAACGGTATTAATTGTTCAGCATCACTGTAATGCGGTGGTTTTAGTATTCCTCGTCTTAAATGGTTTCGGTGGCCTGATACAACAGTTTGCGATTCTATGAATGCTCTCCGGTCTCGTGCTGTCAAAGATATTAGTGGTAAGCTGAGGCTCGGTTACTCTAAGATGTTAGCAAATCGTGGACACTATAGGAGAAGAGCGCTAACTCGGCTTTACTCAAATTTTTGTGATCATTCTGTGCTCTTCTGTTCTGGTATTAGGCCACTTCTGTTGACTGGTGATCTAAAACGTATTCGCATAAATTGTTACCGGTACTGCAAATTTCTTTTATATCCACCTCGTTCTTACTGGAATACAAAACTGGTTAAAAAGTATTGTGCGACAGATATTACTGGTGCTTTCGAAAAATTATCTGCAAATCTAGCTATTGAAGCGCTTTATAGGCTAGGATGTTTTCATCGCCTTATCCGTCTTTTTTCTGTATGTGATTAAATTTGTTTCTTTTGTATTACTTTTGCTGTTTTTCTTTTGTATTTTACTCCACTTAACCTCTATTTTGTGAAGTGGGTGATAAATAAATTATTATTATTATTATTATTATTACAAAATATGGAAATTTGTATTTTTTTTTATCTAGAGAGAGAACCTGGATGTGTGTTTTCATTTTTTTTTTCGGAGGTGATTGTGTAGAACAAATAGTCCTAGAAAAGTTCTATTGCCCTTTTTAGGTCACAAAAAAGGTTGGAGGTTGGATATTACCCCATAGTTTCAGGCGAAGGGGTTACCAGATACGCAATTTACTCGTTCACATATAGTGCTTACAACTGGGAAACCCACGGATTTCTTGGGGGGTTGTATTCCAAGGGGAGAATTGCCCATGGTGAGAAATTTCCAGGTTAAATTTTAACACTGGGGGTAGTTGCAAAAATTTCTATATGAAATTCTACTTATCTAGACTTTCTTTCTCTTCGTACACTCAAGTTTGCATGTGGAGTTGTTGCAGAAGAACTATTGAGTGCCATTGGAATTTTCAGGAAATTTTTTCAGTGGGTGGGATTTTTTTCTGGGATGGATTCTTCGTGGGATACATTTTTCATCGGAAATTTTTCGAAGGAGAAATTCTACATAGGAAAATTTTGCATGGAAGCAACTTTCCATTAGAAGGGTTGACATTTTTGAGGAGAAAATTGAACGAAGGGGGGATTACCAGCATGATTTTAAAAACTGATTAGAATTTTTTTTTCAAATGAAAGTATGCTAAAGAGAATTTTTAAGGTAGAATTGTCCCCAAGAAATTTGCCTGGGATTTTCAGCGATGATTGAATTGTCCAAGGAGAATTCAATGGCCTTTGATATTTTACGTGAGATTAACTCTCTTTAGAGGAATTTCCGGTAGGGGAAGGAGCTGGATCCTGTAATTGCTTGAGAATCGATTAGAAATAGAAAAAAGATTTTTTCAACTAAAAGTAAGGATCAACATTAAAACTGTAAACAAACAGAAATTATTTCAAGCATAAGGGTGGTACTCCTTCCTTTTGACTTTTGTTCTGGTTCTTTCAAAACAACCCCTTAAACACAAGGGCTGCATATTCAGACTAAAAAGCTTTTTAGAAGTATTAGCAAATTTTAGTATGAATAATGAGGCATTGTGGAGTGAGCGACCCCCCTAATCTATGGAATAATTTGTGTTCTGTTTTAGCTTTCATGTTGCTCTTTACTTTCAGTTGAAAGAGCTTGTTTGTTATGTTTTTTTGTAAGGAGAGGTGAGCCAAATTTTTTAAATCAACAAAACTCTTTGAAAAAATCTAAACATTGAAAAACTGCACTTAGAATTAATAACTTTAGCTTGTATAGCACATTAAAAGAACAAGGGGCGGATCTAGATAAATATCTTGGGGTGGCCACTGTACCAAGGGTGCCAATGAGATTCAAGCGTAATGTTAGGTGAGGGTGTAGATAACGCTTTCGTCAGACCAACTCGTTTGTGTAAATTTGGCTGGTGCTGATGTAAAACGAAAAAGAAACCTCTTTGAAAGCCAATACTATTTTCCTATAGCAGTAAAATGCATATTAACAACAGAGACGAGTAGATTCTATTATGAATAAATTACTATGGCTTCATTGAGACTTTTTGAATGGGGAGGCCTGACTATTTTTTTCTTTTTTTAGAGCTTGACAAAAAATTAATTAATGGGGAAACCTCTAATTTTTAAGAGTAGAAATACAGCTGTTTTTACAAGATCCCTTGATCCGCCACAAGATTCCAACATTTTCTATAAAGAGATTGAAAACCAGCCACACGCCTGGTTGCTGTGGAATATGTGAGGAGCACCTCAACTGTGTGGGTCCTGACTTGTTGCGTTGGCAGCTAGAAAATTTTTTGAAGACGTTCCACGACATGCAAAGGAATATTAAGTTTTTACTTGTGTCAAGGGCTCCTTTTTTCGAGGATTATTTAATCGAAACTGGAACCAAAACATGGAATGGGTCGTGTCCCCCACTGTCACAGTTGATTTTTTTTCAAAAAGGAAAGTATTTATATTATGATGTTTATTATAAACCCTAACCCTATAGTGGCAGGGTTTAATATCCAAATATATTTAAAGTTCCTAATTTCTTTGAAAACCATACAAGTCTAATAGTGATAGAGAAAAATATAATATATTAGTGTAAATAGATATTTTATTATTTATTAAATCACATTGCCTGCCATAACATAAAGAAAAAATGATCAAAAATGGGGTTTTTCAACCCCATTCAGTATTTTCATTTGGCCTTTAAAAACTCCATTTTTGATCGTTTTCTTTCTTTATGAGATATTTTATTTTGAAATAACGTCATGTACATTATCATATAACGTTGTAATGTAAAATGGGTCCATTTTCTACCATTGCCATTCTAGATATACCTTTCTCTTACAATCATACGCCAGTAGAATGCTCGTTAATTCATTTGATTTAATGTTCTATCCATCTTACAGCTGGCAATGTAGTAGCCATTTGGAGTTTTGTTTTTAGCAGAAGAATTCTAATGAAATCACATTAATGCAATATCTTGAGCTTGTACATCCCCCCTTTTTTCTTTAATCTGAAATGTAAACTAGAAGAAAAACCAATTTACCGATTCCTGAAATTATTTTCCAATCCTTGTTTGAATTGTAAACTACAAAATAATCGGTGTCTCAAACTGGTGGGGACTTGAGAGTAAGGGGTAATAGCCCTTACTAGCCCTTAATAGCCCTACATTTTATAGTTTGTAACCCGTGACCAATCCTTATCATACCCCTATCAATTACTCACGGAAACCGTACCCTAAATCGACGAGTTCTTAAGAAAGAGAATAAAAAAAATCTGCCAAAAAATGAAAAAAGGAAAGCACAATTTAAAGATAAAGATCTATCAAGCAAGTTTAATTATGATTAATTATATATGATTAATTATAAAATTTTATTATATATTATTTTAACCGAATAAGGGCGCCAGAAATATCTTGGGGGAAGGGTTACTCCTTCCGACCCTGTGTATATGCTCTTGGCCCAAATTGCTTTTAACTCTTTCATTCATCTAATTTCAACCCAATTAGCTATATAATTGAAATAAATAGATAGATTTATTACACAAAACCCTATTAGGCCATTCGCTATTTAATTAATCCCAAAACTAAAATTAAGGACTTGTTTAGGGGGAGGAACAAGGGTAGTTAAAAAATATCCTCCTTTACACAAATTAACGTTGTAAGTTGCCTCATCATACCCCCTTCATTAACGCCCAGAACCCGTACCCTAAATCTATGGGCTCTTAAGAAAGAAAATAGTAAAATGTGCCAAAAAAGAAAAAAGAAAGCACAATATTAAGATGAACATCTAGCAAGCAAGTTTAATCATATGATAAATTTTTCCTGAAAACGAGGTTTATCTTATAATTTTATGACGAAATGATTCGTAAACATATCGTGCGAGCAGTTTCATGTTTTAATCTTTAACAGATCAAGAGCAAAATCTTGGGCCTGGGGATCACTGGACCAAGGGCGCCAATGTGACTCGAGGTGGGCACCAAATTGACAAGTTCATTTTAAAACAGATTTTAAAAAAGAAAAAAATGGAATAAATATGCCAGAAGTGTCTTGGGGGGAGGGTTGCCCCCTCCGAACCCATAGATCTGTCCCTGGTCAAAATTGCTTTTAACTCTTTCATTCATCTAATTTCATCCAAATTAGCTATATAGTTAAAATAAACAGATAGATAGATTTATTGACACGAAAGCCCTGTTGGGCCATTCGCTATTTAATTAGTCACAATACTAAAATTAAGGTCTTTTTAGTATGGAGGGGATTTGTTAATAGTCAAAACCTACTTTTCGATTTCCAGGTATTTTTGAATGTTTTACCAAAATATCCGGAAATATCCTTCGATCCCCTTGCACATTTAGCCATCAGTCTTCGTCTCTTATCCATTCTATGCTCGTGTCCAGAATTTTTATTTTTATCCATTTTGAACTTATAACTACAAAGCCACTTTTCAATCTGTCATTGTGAATAGACAAATAAATATAACTTCCTGTGTTACCGAACGTATAACACAAAGAAAAGATGATTCATCATCAACATGTGTTTCCATGTTCATAAAATAGGGGAAAGTTTAATGTTCATAGAAGAATTCTTGCAGGAAGCAATGATTTTTATGCCAATTTTGCATAGATATACAGAACCGGCTGAAGGTAAATAATTTGCTTCGTTTTAAGTTTCAACTTTGCTTTTTACATTCATAGGAAAGCTTTGTTTTTTGTTGTTAATTGGGTAAATCAGCTACGAATAATTGATCAAATTGACAAGTTTACTTAAAAAAAGATTTTAAAAAAAGGAAAAAGAATTGACTGTGAATGAGGGCTCCGGAAGAGTCTTGCGGGAGGCATAATGCCCCCTGACCCCCTGGATCTACCCCTGTATAAAATGCAAAAGAAAAGAACAATAAATAGACTCTACTCCCAGTTTTTATTTATAATTTTTTGTTGCAGGTATCCTTCTTCGTGTCAAGGAATGTCCCTGAGGTTCCTCTTACAAGAAATCTTACTTAGAAAGATTAGAACAATACTGTATAAGAAAATTGTACCACTGTTTGGAAGAAATATTGTTTTTTTCAAATTCCAGTCTCAAATCCAGTTGGAATTCTTGCAATTTGCCAACTCCATTGACAACCATTGAAATTTATGGATTTATGGAATTGGAATTTATGGCTTTAGAATTTATTTTTTTTTTAAGAAAAGAGTACGGAGCCAAAATTGTTATAGGAAATTGGACCTTGGAGGTTGACAAATTATAAAGCAATGTCTTGATGAAATCATTCACGATGTCAATTGACAAAGTAGTATCTTTCTGTGTTGTTTTATTGCCAATTATGTTAAAAAATGAACTGTAAAACTAACTGAACCAGTTCAAAATCCTCAGAACTTTTAAATATTAAATGATATCATTACTAGCAGTCGTTAAAACAATTTTTTATGTTTTGACCATAAAAAATGACAACTTGAGATAATTGTCGAAAATAAATTACAATGGTCAAACTGACCATTTCTATAGAAGAGAAAAATCACAAAAAAAAATTTCATTTGTTTATAGGACACAGTTATCCGAATTTGTCGATGCCAATAAATATAAACTTGAATTGTCTTGCAGGATTGCTTGGCGCCATGAAGGAAAAAGAGGAAAATCCATACATTATTAACAGAACAAGAAAAAATTTTTAAAAACATATTGTGTCCTGCCTTTGCTTCATAAATATATATACGCACCTATAAGGTAATTTTTATTTGCTCTTTAAATTATCTCGTAGCCTACTTTCAGTTTTGCTTTATATGTGTCAATTTTTCAAGAAAAATTTTATTGGCTTGGTTTTAATATTCTCCGCGAAATTGCTTTGTATGTAAAAACCTCAGTAACTCTTGATTTTTCTGTTTGTTCTCAACAAGAACCACCAAATATTGAGTTTTTGCGCGTTTATCAAATGTCTTGCTTTACACTTCAAAAATGATTCCTTAGTTTTGCTCGACAACACACGTTAAAACTGATTAGTATCATACGGAAACTATAAAGAAATCCAGACCTTAAAACTGATGGATCCTATGGAATAAACTGATCAGTTAATCCATGCTACAGGTGGGTATTTGAGCGTTTCCCTGTGCTTTTGAAAGGGTTCTTAGTTAATCCATCTCTTAAGTTCCTTCAAGTATTAGTTAGTTTGTTTAAGACTTCAGTAAGGTTCATATGAGTTTTTGCTGGATTTGACACGTTGGTAAAAAAAAGTCAGTTATATTTTTTACGCTAGCTGCTGATTATTCCCCGGACCCAGTTACGCATGAGAAGTGAGTATTGGTTAACCATCTTAACATTTATATTTGACTCTCGTCACCCTCTAAAGATATGTGTATAACACTGGTGCCACAGATCTTTGATACTGTGGGCCAATTTCTGTGGCACTTACTCCCCATGGATAGTAGCCATACTTGTCGTAGCTGTAGCACCAGACAAATACTGGCTGGGGCAGTACTCATAGAATATGTTGCCCGTCAATAAGAAACCACAAGAGACCACGATCGCCTAGTACTCACATAAGTGCCAGTGCTAGCCCTATACTACTTACTCATATGGATATAGGAGACTCATACAAAATACTCTTGGATCTTAACAGGATTGACTTCAAGATAAAGAACTGGTATATGTGGTACTTTTTCTGCATTGTGGATATGAGCATTTGGGATGCCCACTATACGATTGATTTTGCAAGCAATCCAGGACATTATTGGTGCACAGTTTCGTTTATTTCAAATTTATCTTGTCTAGCAAAAAAGTAATTGGTACCCATACTGCTAAATATGGTAGGGCTATGTCTAATAAAAAAGAGCTCCTTCAGCCACAAAGATTACTTTTCACCCTACTTTTCATGTTATATCTGGTTACTGAAGCCACTAGCCTACTTGGCAAGTAAAGAAGGTACACTGCCAACATTGTATCCAAATCCACGACAAAATATACAAAATCTGACATAGGGCTTATTTTTATTCTTAATGAAATCTCTTGATAGAGTAACACAGTAAACAATTAAGTAAACAATTACAGGATGGATTTTGCTAGCTCGCAATGCTATTTCATTCCGAAAGTCAAATTGGTTTCTTCATTTCTTGATTTCATCTAATTTTGAACTATACACATATATATATATATATATATATATATATATATATATATATATATATATATATATATATATATATATATATATATATATATATATATATGTATATATATATATATATATATATATATATGTATATATATATATATATATATATATATATATATATATATATATATATATATATATATATATATATATATATATATATATATATATGTATATGTATAATTTTTCAGTTTTTTAGTTTTTCTTTTTTTAGTTTCTTCTTTTTTCAAATTTTTTCTTTTTTAGTTTTTCTTTTTTTTTAATTTTTTTAGGTTTTAAGTTGTTTGTTTATTTATTTTCTTTTTGTTCTTTTTATTTTTTTTTCATTTTTTATTTTTTTTAGTTTTCTTTTAGTTTTTTTATATTTTTTTAGTTTTTTTTTCAGTTTTGTTTTCCTTTTTTTATAGAAGATTGTGTAACAGACGGACATACACTACATTTTTATATAGATGTATATATATATATATATATATATATATATATATATATATATATATATATATATATATATATATATATATATATATGTATAATTCCTTATTAATAATTAACATTTTATTAATTACTAAGTTTTGCTTCAGTTCTTTGTATTTACGATATTTTGTCAAAAGGTCAAGAATGTAATATACCAACATGTCTTAACAGGCTCTTCTACCTTATTTTCATAAAAAACTTCTCAGCAACCAAAAAACTATCCTTTTCTGTGTAGATAAAGATAATATGTCAATCTGTAGCCAAAAAACTCTCTGTTTGTACAATTGCCGGTGATATCATAATGGATTTACACGTAGCCTTGATTTACTTTTTCTAACAGTTTAGTAGTAGATCGACATTTGGTATTTTCAGTTAGCTGGTTGGTGTGATCGATGATGTTAGAAGGTGGGCATTCTTTTACAAAACTGTACTGAGGTTTGCACCACCAATGCTCATTTCTTGCTTTAGCTTCTATCTATTGGCTTTCAGTTGAAAACTCGGCAAGGCACATTCTCGAGCAATGAGGTACTCATACGTTGTAGGGGTATTTCTTTTGCCAACTCTTTTGCACTCTTTTGTCCTTACAAATACCTCACAGGTGAACATCATACGAATTCAAGATCCTTTTCATTTCTCTGAAAAGATTTATGACATCCTCCACTTTCTGATCCCAAGTTTTAGTTACGAATTAAGAGTTCCTAGTCTCTAACAATTTATTGAGTATTATGACTCTAGTATATGGAATAAGAAAAACATTGAGCAGAAGTAGTATTCCATATCAACTTTACCTGGAGGTTTAAATCTTGAAAATTAGAGTGACTTTGTTATAGTGGTGTACTGGTATCATATCTTTTCTTTGAAATAATCTGCTGGAATGAAAACTGACAGTCACATTCGCTATTTTGGTTTTCTTAAGGAAG